>NW_007256039.1:2056-182842 GCF_000164805.1 Carlito syrichta | reverse complement strand
AAGGGGAAACTATGGGGGGGAGGGGGAGGGGATTAACAGTAGCAAATATCTGTCTGGGGCTGGGAAAACACCTCTTATCAACAGGGTGTCTGAATGAAACGTAATTGTACACCTAACCCTTTAACTGTACCCCACAAAACTATAATAAAAATACTGATTAATTATTAAAAAAAAAAAAAAAAATACTTATGATCATATAGTACATATGTTTCCGCAGCATGTTTTTTAATCAACATTATGGATGAACATTTTCCTGGTTATTATAAACTTTGAAACATTATACACAACTGTATAATACTCCATCATGTAAATGTATCAAAATTAAGCACTTTCCAAACTAGTTGAAATGTAGATTTCCACTACAATTCAGATTTAGACATTTCTTAAATTCACTCTTCTCAAATAAAGAGAAATACGCAAAGGCATACCCTATCTCAAAAAAATAAAGACATCTTCCAAAGCTATACAAATTTACATATTACTTACAAATTATTCCTATACCTATAAAAATAAATGCGCTCATTACTGCATTCATGTTGATAGAGTGAAGAATTATTTCCATAATACAGGCATATTTGTTTCATAAAGCATGTTTAAGGAACCTAAAGGTCCCTTTGCTCTTCTAATTTTAATAGTGTGATATCCTGCTTTGAAATGCTCAACTCAAAACTGTACCAAAAAAGTGATATTTGAAGAGGAAAAAATTCAACACAAATAAAAAAGAGCTATATCTCAGTAAAGACCCAGGCCAGTGATTCCCAAACTTGTAGAGTTTTCAAAATAAGCATTTCCGGACTTGTAAGCCAGTTCACAATCAGAATCTTTTGAGATGGAGCCTGAGAATTTGTATTTTTAAATCCCCCCCCATCTGATAAAAGGGCTGATACGAGAGGAACACAGCTGGTTCCTACATCTATCATGGGGGGAAACGGGCCCTGATTTTTATTACCACCCATAAATGGTACATTTCTTCCCCAATTTCCCTCAATATTTTGTTCAAATGTCTCAGTATATTTAATTAATGAAGTTCTCTGGACAACAGATTCTAGAAGTAGTCTTTATATCACCTACATCCCAAATATTTGGAATGATTAATTTGAAAAATGCAAATTGCTGGGCCTATGGCAAGGTTACTTAATTGGAAATCTGTCCAGATATGTGTATTTCAAACATATGCCCCAATGGTCTAGGGGTTCTTCTCAGAGATAGTAAAGTTTAAAATCCAATTCTATAAATGATTACTATCTCACCACATTCACTTTCCTTAACTATAATTCAACAAATCAAAAAGATCTATGTGGAGTGTATGAACATTTAATCATTTATTCAATTCATTCTTTCATCAAATCTTTCTTATTCCTACCCAATTATATTGTCACTGGTTAAATCCTCTTACCCCTGGGGTCTATTCTCGTTGACACTACCAGAAATGATGAACCAAAGGGCATATTTTTTAAAGTCAGCAGTCTAAATCAAACTTTTCTTTCTTACATTACAAAAAACAAGAAATGTGTTGGAACTCACCAAGAGAAATAAAAAGCATAACTGAGAGCAACAAATAAAAAGAAATACAGAAATTTATAACCTCTGCAGAACAGCCAAGGTCTCGCTAACAAACATTTTTTTTCCATGCAGAAAATTGTGCTCGCTGTACCTGACATTGGCGAGTATGTTTACTGCAATTTAATATCCACACAAGCAGGAGAAGAAATTTAATAATTTTTCAACTGGAATAAATTGACAGCCAGTGTTAGAAAACTGCAGACTCTGCGAAATCAATAAAGGCTGCTGGCATCACATAGTAGTACTTCTGCCCAGAAAACATCTCACAAAGGTCAGGTTTACAAACCACCAGGTAGCAGTATCACTTTCACAGTTTTCCAGGGCTATTAAAATTCCATTAAACAACTTTCCAAAACCAACTTGCAGCCTTTAAAGTTCACCAACATCATCCCAGAGACAGATCAGCTTCAGTTCAAATGGGAAAACAAACACTTGGTTAACTTTAGTCCCTTGTCACCAAAAATTGCTTGTAGAATTCTATTAAATAGAAGAAAAATATCAAAGCAAATGTATATTTATCTATAACTATAAATATGTGAACCTAAGTAGATACACCCATTTAGTAAAATAAAATGTTAGATATCCATTAGGAAGTCACTTCCCAAAGTAAACTATTTCTCCTTTGCATATCTGGGAAAGCCACCACCACTAAATATCTGGTGTCATAAAACCAAGTCCATGTTATAAGACACAGTATTCAACTGTGCTGAAAGAGCAGCTGAAACTAAGCAATATCTCTTATCTGCTTTAGAAATATGGCTTTCTTAACCTATATTTTCATGATAGGTTCTAAGTCATATAGGGAATTTCATCAGACATAATCAATTCTAGATTAGCCACTCATCATTCAATATTTACTAGGTCCTGACTGAGCCCATATACACATGCCACACATGCCTGTTACCAATCCCCTGTTGGTTCAATCTTACAGTGTCCCAAAGCACAGACTGAAGTAGTAGGGAAAAATACGCTCCCCAGAAAGCAGTGTTTTTCTCTACCTCAGAGCAGATGCATGGCTTCCTACAGATACACTCAAGAGTCTTCATTTAGTACATCAGTTTCCCTCCAAAGGGCATAAACTTCATTATTTGCTTATTTGATCTCAAAAGCAGCTGAGTTTGTACTCAATCAAAACAGAGTAACAGACACCTGAGGATCTTGATAGAGAACACAGAAGTCTGCTACCCTATTCAAATAAAATGCTTGGATGAAGGAATTATGTTTAAAGTGGAAAATGGACAGGCTACTTGTTCCTCTAATTCAGTGGTCTCCACATTTTAAAATACCACTTTCCTGAATTGGTTAAAACTTAAAAATGTATTTCCATAGACGTATATTTATTAATTCTATTCATGCACTATTATACTCATATATAACATACAATATGAAACATACACACACAAAAAAAAATTTAAAGGATGAGAAAACACACCAAAAAAATGCTAATATTTTCCTCCTGCATCCCAATATATTGCCTCACAAAATGGCCTATGGTGCACAAACCACTAATCTATCAGTTTCTGTAACAGGGATCCTTAATGGTACCTAATGGCTATGGAAGGGGCCAGATAACCAGTGAGCTCCAGATACTCTGTACTGTCTTTGCCTCCCAAGAAACCCCTTCTGGGTGTTGTGCTTTTCAAGACACATCTGCAAGTTTTAACAAGGAATGCCAAAATATACAACTCTTAGAAATACAGTGAGAGTTAAACGGATGCTGTTGAGACCTACTCTATCCCTCAGTACTCCCTACATGAACTCCTATGTGAAAACACTTTCACATCCAATGCCAAGTCAATATTCTTTCCCCTTAAAGACAATAAGCTTTCCAGAAGTTCAGAATCAAAACTGCAGCTTGATTTTAGAAATCACATATGTGATTTCTGATTTTCCTGCATTTCAATTTCCCACCAAGTTTCAAATTTCTATTCTTATCTGTTTTCCCAGGGTGTCACTATTTTAAACATCTTTTATACTTAATTGCATATTTGTAAGTTGTTTTATAGAACACAACAGAGGAAGAAGTAAATAAAACTCATTAATGGGGGATGATTACACCATGATTTTCATAAGGATGGATACAAAAAGGCATTTCCAGAAGCAGTAGATTTTCTGTACCTTGGATCATATGTACTCTGAACTACAGAAACTCAGAATTATGAAGACATGCTATTCTGTAAAACAGCCTTGGGATCATGTCCTTGTTTCTCACAGCAAGGATAAGCTGTTTGCTCAATTACCAGCAATTCTTGCCTGCTGTCCTCCCCACCTTATGGGCAGAAGTAATCAAAGATTGATTGTAACAATGTATTGTTATCACAGTTTTTCTAAAGCATGTGCTTATTAGCAGAAACAGAAACTGCTTCTAATAAATGCTCAATAAATATTTTTTGAATAAAGGGAAAAATAAAAGTTCCAATAGTTACTTTGGTTACAGAGCCACTGTTTGGTTTCTTTCTTTCATAAAACTCTAACATCACTAAGCCTCAGGATTCGAAATGACAAATTTCATCTTGAATACTAAGTTTAATCCAATGGCAGCGGCTAACAAGAACTCTGTAGTGAGAGGAATTCTGAGAAGGAAATCTGACTGATTTGTAGAGAATGATTTTTGTTATCCCAAGACTTTGTTCCTATTTCTGTATACTTTAATTTTCATTAGTCTAACTTGTTGCTCTCTCTCCTTCTAAACTAGGAAGAGCTTCTTGAAGACAAGGACCACATAGTTTTCATCTTTTTTATCTTAAATCTGTAGATGCCAGCTGATCCTTTTGTGATGCTTTGGTTAATAACAAAAATAATTGAGCCTTTTAACTTAAATATGCACCTATGGATTTTGAAACCATCCATTATCTATCTAGAGTAGTATCAGCAAATCAACAACACTTTTGTCCTTCCACTTTCCCTATAAGAGCCATTGACTCAATTAATCAACCAGGATCCTGCCTCAGAATCCCTCTCACCAGAGTTGGGAGTGTCAGCTCATTTTATAGCTTCAACCAAAAAATTATCTAACCAGTGGCTCTCAGTTGTAGTTCTCAACTCTGGCTGTATCGTAGAATCACCTGTATTTTAGAAAATGCAAAGTCTCCACCCACAGAAATTGTGATTCAGTTGTCAGGAACAGAACCCAGACATAAAAAAAATTTTTTTTTGGCTTTGAAATATTTCTAAGTGATCCCAAAACAGCCAGACTGAGAACACTGATCTATTCTATATCAACTTTAGTTCATAAAGATTTTCTCATTCTCCTATGAATTTATAATATATACTGGCATATTAGAGACAACAGGAATTTCTGACATAAAGAATCTTGCTTAATTTGTTTACGTTAGCTTTCCACAAAGTTGACCATGAAACCCTTTCACCAATAACTCCTATCATAAATACAGTTTTATTGGATCACGGCCACACCCATCATTTACATATTGCCAGAGACTGCTTTCACACTACAAGGGCAGAATTGAATAACTGCAGCAGAGACCTTAAGGCCCACAAAGCCTGAATTAGTCACTGTCTGGCTGGTTTAAAGAACTACCCATCTACCACGTATGGATTAGGGTGTTAAGGAATATACCAGAGAAAATCTAACCTAAACCACCAGATTCTGACTGGATCCTAAAAGTTCTGAGGAAAGGCCCCACCTCTATTTTAACCAGGACAGTTAATCTCTACTTTTTCAAATTTCATTTGAAGAAAGGGTTCACTTTGTTGCTAAGAGAAGTTTGAATACTACTTACAGAAACTCAGATATCCGAATAAGCAAATCATACTCTGTTTTTGCCGTGGATAACCTTAATTAACATTCCCTGAAATCAAAGTGATTAATCTTAGCTTATTTAAACTGGGTATCTGATAAGTGACTATTCAGTACTGTGTCCCCTATCAAGTTATGCATGTTGTTTACATTACATTTATCTAGCTCTTGTTTTAAAATGTCTTTTTAAAGTTACATTTTAAAGTTACAATTTAGTATTATAATTTTGGGTCTTGCAAGAATCAACAGATAAAATAGCCATATAAAGAGTACCTCCAGCTGGGCTCAGTGGCTCAGCCTGTAATCCCAGCACTTTGGGAGGCTGAGGTGAGTGGATTGCCTGAGCCCATAGGTTCGAGACCCGCCTGGGCAACTTGGTGAGACCTCATCTCTATAATAAATCAAAAATTAGCCGGGCGTGGTAGCGCGTGCCTGTAGTTCCAGCTACTTGGATGGCTGAGGCAGAAGGATTGACAGAGCCCAGCAGGTCGAGGCTGCAGTGGCTAGGAGTGGCCACTGCACTCCAGTCTGGGTGACAGAGTGAGACTCCAACTCAAAAAAAAAAAAAAAAAAAAGAGTACCTCCAATTTCTACAAATCATACTATTTTCCTATTTTTCTGAAGAGCCAGGATTCACCAGTTGATGAAATTATCTTCCCTCTTTCAAAATGCAATACATTTTATACAGCTTTTATTTTCAAGGTCTATTACATATAATCATTTATTGCAAGATGACTAAACTCCTTTCTGGAAGTTGACAATGTATAACAAACATGTAAATTAATATCATTAGAGCTGGTGTGGTGGCTTACACCTATAATCCCAGCACTTTGGGAGGCCAAGGTGAGAGGCCAACCTGCGTGAGCCTACAGGTTTGAGACTTCATCTCTACAATAAATCAAGAAAAATTAGCCAGGTGTGGTGGCACAAGCCTGTAGTTCCAGCTACCTGGAAGGCTAAGGCGGAAGGATCACCTGAGTCCATCAGGCCGAGGCTGTGGTGGCTGTGAGAGTGCCACTGCCCCCCCAGCCTGGGTGACAGAGTAAGACTCCACCTCAAACAAAACAAAACAAAACAAAACAAAACAAAAAAACTCATTACCCCTGTAGAAAACATGGACTTCTCAATTTTGTTTGAATATACAAGGGGAGCTCCAAAAACCAGAATTATCTTTTGAAGAGTAGGTCCCTGTAGTACACTCGAAATTTGTTCTGCCAGATCAAATGATCAATCAAAGCTTTTAGCTGGAAGTTTTGAGAAGTTTGCCTCATGATTTGCAGAAGAAGCATCCCAAATTGTGGCAAACAGGTAACTGGTTCTTCCACCATGACAACCACCTGCCCACACAGCACTGAGTGTTCAGCAGTTTTTGACCAAAAAACGACATGACTCCGAGCCCCTCCCTTCCTATTCACCCAATCTTGCCCCAAGTGACTATTTTTTTAAGTGACTATTTTTTTTGCTTCCCCAGATGAAAAAAGTCCTCAGAAGAAAATATTTTGCCGATGTGGAAGAGGTGAAACAAAAAATGACAGAAGCACTAAAAGGCATCCAAATTGACGAATTCTAAAACTGTCTTGAGCAGTGCAAAAAGTGTCTCTATAGTGTATTACATTAAGAGGAGAGTACTTTAGGCTGGGCGCAGAGGCTCATGGTTATAATTCCAGCACTTTGAGAGGCCGAGGTGAGAGAATTGCCCAAGCCCATGGGTTCAAGATCAGCCTAGGCAACTTGGCGAGACCTCATCTCTACAATAATAAATCAAAAAATTAGGCAGGCATGGTGGCAAGTGCCTGTAGTTCCAGCTACTTGGAAGACTGAGGAGGAAGGATTGCCTGAGTCCAGCAGGTGGAGGCTGTGATGGACAGGAGCGTGCCACTGCCCTCCAATCTGGGTGATAGAGTGAGACTCCAACTCAAAAAAATAAATAAAATAAATAAATAAATGGGGAGTACTTTGAAGGTTATTGAAGTTTAAATATGTAAGAATTAATACACAATTTTTATAAATAAATTTTGGATTTTTGGGGTCCCCCCTTGCAGTACAAATGAAAAGATAAAGAAATTAAAGAGACATTTAACTGCCATACAAACTAATAGGATGCAATTATCAGCCCCCTTTTTGATCTGGGATAAAAATCAATATATACTAATCAGCACTGAAGTCAAATCGGGCTATATTAAAATGCACAACTGAAAAATATGAAGCTTCTACAACAGAAAATTAAATACTGCTCATATCATTTCCTATGTAAAAAAGGAGGAAGCAATGTCCTACAGGTACATATCATAATTAATCTTATATACAATAAACAATATCTTTCAAGACTTGAAATATAGCAGATTTCATTTTTAAAATTCCAACACTAATACTGAAATCACTAGACATCAAGAAATTTTCTTCCTGTTCTGAATATTTTATCTTAATGTATTTCACCTTTCCATAACTAGTTTATGCCACTTGTCTTGCAGGGGCTTTTCAGATTTATGAGGGAGAAAAAAAAGTAGCAACACACAAATGAGATCTAGAAAAGCACACGATAGCTATAAAAACAGTTCATCCATCATCTCTACATTTTGATTCCAGAGACAACAGTGAAAGGTGTTGTTTCCACACCACTCACCCAGCACACTTAAATAGGTTTGCTCCATCACTTATACAACTGAAACTCATTGATTAACTGCTAGAGAAAAATCAATACAAATATCCTAGAAAAACTAGCTTGTAAAATCATTCTGGTCCCAACAAAGTCCTGGTCACTGCTTGACATGTATTTCTAGATATCTAAAATGCAACCATGTCAAACTCAGCAGTCCCAGCCCCCAGATACTGTTAATCCTAGGAATTTTTAAAACCTGAGACTCAGTTGAGGGGAGGAAACAAAGAGGAAGGTTTCCCAATGGTCTGAGAAAACACTGGGATAGAACCCTGAATTTACCTGGTCAATCTTAAACTCATATGCAGAAGTCTCTCCAAAAATGAAAAATACATTGAGAAGGTAAAAATTGTCAATGAAAATGTCAAAGGGACTAGATTAAGAGAGAGAAACAAACAAAAAAGCTACGCAACCAACTAAATAGATATATTCTACGTAAAAAGAAACTGAAGTTACTATTTAAAAATAATTTTTACTTTAATGCTGTCCATTCAAAAGTTAACGAGCTCTCTTTCTCATTTTTTGGCAGCTGAATGCATGGTTGCATATCTTTAGTACTTTAGGAAACCATTTTAAATTCTGAATGATTTCATGATTATTTCAGAACCTCTTCTGAATGCTTATGTGCCTTTGGGTTGGCCTTTAGTCTCTTTATTCATTAGACCAAAAGAAATAAATTTTTATGAATATAATATGTCTCATAAATATGCTATTCAGAACAAAATTATGATCTCATTGTATATTCTATCATATGACAGGCAACTTGGGTTCTAATCCCCATTCTACAATTGGTTTACAGTTTTGAATAGGCAGGCGATCTAATCATGATAGAATACAGAATTTAAGCGTTTCTGGCCCAAAGAACACTTCTACCTGAATTAGCAAAGGACTAAATATGCAAAAATCATAGAAGAAAATGGGTTACTTCTATTGTATTTACTTTATAACTATTTTCTACAATTTTTAAGCTCAAACTTAGGACTCTTATAAGATCATTAAAATCCCGAAAAAAAGAAAAAAAAAAAGATAACGCTACTAATTCAATGTTTTTAAAATGTAAAGTTATATACTGGTATTTTCCATGGTGGAAAAAAATTATAAGGCCATCCTTAGTACGAATTTGCATTCCTTAAATTTTGAAAATGAAAAATAACCATCATACTAGTTTCTACCTACAGAAAAATTCTTCATAAGACATATTTTAGAATCAAAAGAAAAATATGTCATTTAATCTGTTATTCATGTCTCTGTTTTGGTATTAAAATATTCTAACCAAAAAATTAAGACTTCTCTTCCTCGATTCCATTTAAATTCCTTTAGTTTATATAGCATGTCTTCTTCATAATCTAGACACAGTCAGTTACTTCACTTATGTCATCTCAAATTTTTATTACAAAAAATACTAAGTGCTATTGTGATAAGAAAGCCACAGCTCGCAGAAGCCAGATGCCTTGTTCAGATCATATGATACATAAGCAACAGAGCAGTATTTCAAATCCAAACCCTGCCCTTAGCAGAGTACCAAATACTTGAGGATTGAACACACTGGCTTACCTCGAAAGTTAACTCACCAGTTCAAAAACTAGCATTCACATTCAACTCTAATACACAGATAACAAGACAACAGAAAAATCTTACACAGCAAATATTCCATGGTTGAGAATAAAAAGTGCATATCTTATTTATGATGATAAGAGTAATCTTCTAGTACAAATAGCCACTAAATCACTCCTAACCTCTGATATGCTCTTTTGAATCACTGACCTTAACTGGCCCAACTCACTTGGCTATGGCTATGACAAGGTTAACTATCTAAAGTCCTAGGGAAGCCACACTATACCCCAGTTGCTCAGAGGGAATTTTTAAAGATAACTCAGAGTGCTAAATTGGATATCTTTAGAAAAATTCTGTAATCAGTTTATAAAAACCATGGTTCTGTCTTTTTTTCTCAAGTCACAAATAATACATACATGTGTCCATATGAATCATAAAACAAGCATATCAAAATGTTAGCATAAATTATAGGTGAGGACAGATATGAAGAAGTGAAGGAAATATTTTCACTTCCTACAAAGTAATTTTATAATTGTATATTTTCTAAATGAATTTTCAGGTAAAATGAAATAGAAGATTTAAAGAAATTACATGCAGCTGCACTGAATGTTGGAAAAGTACTAATTTGTATGCCTTCCAATTTGCAGCATTGACAGATAGATCATCTATATTTACTATTCCCATTATCTGACAGATAAATGAAAAAACAAATACCAATTAAGAATACCAGTAAAGATATCATTTTTCAAATAGATTAGGTCTCAGGGAAGATATTTTGTCCCTTATTTTAAAAATCCTTAAAGTAGTAGTCATGTTGTAAAAGCAGTAACTACTGAGTCTTTTCCTTAGGACAGACAATAATCTGGCTCTAAAAATAGAACTCTGACAAGAGTTGATGAGTTTCCTTTATTTGTCTTCCAGTACTAGTTGAACATGAATGGAAGAGGGGGTTGGGTTTGAAAAATAAAAGTAGAGAAAAAAATATTGGAAGGAGCCAATAAATCAACCAAGGGTATATTTCTCTCATTAAAAGGAACATTTCAAATTCGTGTTGCCAAAAGCCTTATACAGACCATATTTAAAAAGTTTAGAACTCATAGTTTCTGAGATTCAGGGTTTGAAGTGCTGAAGGTAGCACTCCAAGTTACTTGCCAGAAGGAAAATTGCATCGCCAATAACTATTAACCTACAAGATTATGAGACAATAGGTTATCTCATGTTGGGAGAAAAAACATACCACTGTTACACAAATATATTATAAACAAAGACAAACGCGGAAGTTATGGTTTGAGCAGTTATATGTCAACACAACTGTGAGTCATGTTAAAGTAGGTCTTATTATATGCTGAGAGAGACCTAGATAATCGTATTTTCCAGCAAATGATGACTCAGAAGTAGCTGGCCACCCCATACAAAGCATTATCTCATTAGGACTCTCTCCCAACACCTCTTTTTACTGGCCTGGCAGTCCTATATATAAAAAGGGTAGTCTCCTTAATTAGGAAAATTTACCTTCTCCTTCAAAGACTCCTGGAAACACAAATTAACTTTCAAAATGGTCCAAAAATGGCAAAGAAAGGGACAAGAGATTGGAGTATTTCACTCAGTACACAAAAATCTTAACAGACACCAGAGGCTCATAGATTTCATTTTTAATTTTTGTCTTTCCCATGGAGTCTAGAGATGGATGATAGTGCTTGAAATAAGTCACTTATCTTAAAGTGATAAGAAAATGGAAGACCAGTAAAAGAAGAGTAATTAATGTAAATGTAACCTCAGTAATTAAATCTAGATACATTTTTCATCAGTAATACTGAAATATTTGTAAACTTTTCAGAAAGCTAAACAAGCAGATTGAAAGACTAATATAATTTATTAAGAAGAATAACTTCACATGTAATTCTAGAAACTCTTACCTTGAAAAGATTGCTTGGCTCTATCCACTAGTTCATCAATTGGATAACTGGCCAGATTTCCTCTGGCGTGTTTAGTTTTGCAATAGGTACAAGCATTGAGACACCTGTTGAAATGACAGCAATAAATGAAACTCAAATTTTTAAATACAGTATATACTTATGTTAGGGGGTGAGAACCCCCTCAAATTTACACTATCATGCAGTTTCAGAAACATGTGTTTAGTTTGTATAGCTACTATATCTCATATTTATTTTATTTCTACTAACAATTCAGAAATGTGCAGTTCTTTTCAGTTTCAATTACTTAAGAATGGCTGTACAAATCACATAACATTATCTAAAAATACACACATCAATGAAGAAAAAAGTTTAAAAAGGTTTACAATGGCTGGGCATGGTGGCTCACGTCTGTAATCCCAGCACTTTGGGAGGTGGAGGCAAGAGGATTGCCTGAGACCCTCGGGATCATGGCCAGTCTAGGCAACATGGTGAGATCTCGTCTCTACAATTAAAAAAAAAAAAAATCAAAAAAATTAGCTTGGTGTGGTGGCAAGTCTATGGTTCCAGTTACTTGGAGGTTGAAACAGAAGGACTGCCTGAACCCAGCAGGTCTAAGCTGCACTGGCCATGAGCCGGCCACTGCACTCTAGCCTGAGAGAAACAGTGAGGCTCAGACCAAAAAAAAAAAAAAAAAGGATTTACAATGATTAGCTGATCAAAAGAAATTCAAGGTCAGGCATGGTGGCGCAAGCCTATAATGTCAGCACTTTGGGATATCAAGGCAGGAAGATTAAGATCAGGAGTTCGAGACCAGCCTAAGCAACATAGCAAGACCTGGACTCCATTTTTTTTTTAAAGCAGAAAAATTGCCAGGTTTGGTGGTGTGTGCCTGTAATCTCAGATACTTGGGATGCTGAGGTAAAAGGACAGCCTCAGCCCAGGAGGTAGAGGCTGTGGTGAGCTGTGACTGTGCCACTGCACTCCAGCCTGGGTGACAGTGTGAGACCTGTACTCAGAAGAAAAAAAAAAGAAAGAAAGATCCACATTATTCGTTTGTGAACCACTGACGTTTCTTTGGTCATAATATAATGAGAAAATTTTAGTATCACTTATACATACTGTACTATTCAGAAATAAAGAAGCACACTCATTTAACTTTTAAAGTAATGATGTAAGAATAAATAGGTAACTTAGCATTCCCACAATACACCTTTTGAAATTTTCAGATAATATTTCTCACTCTTTGAAATCAGAGAAAAAAAGCATGTCCAATGAATGTTCTCAGGGATTACATTAGTCAAAGTAAAAAAGTAGAATGACAATATTAACTTTAAAAAATATTTTTAAAAAAGACTTATTTCCCAATAGTCTTTAGCATGATAAATAACTGTCTTTTTAAAACTAAAATTTTGGTTCTATAACTTTATAATCTAATTTAAATAAATGTATTACTTCAAAATAAAAGAAATAATACTTCTATGCCAAAAAGACATGGTTCAACAATGTTGAACAAAAAATAAAAAAGAACATCTCTTCAGTGATTCAACTGCTATAATGAATAGCAAGGTTTTAAAAGAACACCATTATATAAATGCTTTACATTTCACACTGAGAAAAACTAAACTTTTAATAATTGAACCTGATCAATGAAGAATTTTATTAAAATATGACAAAGCAGGGGTCCCTGGGCTACACAGCAGGAGGTGAGCAGCAGGCGAATGAGTGGAGCTTCATCTGTGTTTACAGCGGCTTCGCATCACTGGCATTCATGCCTGAACTCTGCCTCCTGTAAGAGATGGTGCCATTGGAGTCTTATATGAGCATGGACCCTATTGTGAACCGTGTGTGCCAAGGATCTAGGTTGCGTACTCCTTATAAGAACCTAATGCCTGGTGATCTAAGGTGGAGCTGAGGCGGTAATGCTAGCACTGAGGAAGAGCTGCAAATACAGATAAACATCAGGAGTGAGGTTTGACTGCACAGAGACCATAATAAATCAACTGCTTGAAGACTCATATCAAAACCCATTCAGTGAGTGGCAAGTGAGCTGATGTAACTCAATTGTACATTTGCATTTGGTGGTGGCAGGCTTTAAGTTAGAATTCAACACTTATTTTAGTCTGTAAGTGACCTGCCCATTAATTTATTTACCACTTCCGTCCACTTCTCTTTTTTTTAATGGTATTTTATATAGTTATTTCATTATATATTACAATGTAATAGTAACAGAAATAAAGTGCACAACAAATGTTATACACTTGAATCATCTCGAAACCATCCTCCTCCAGATCTGTGAAACAACTGACTTCCAAGTTCCTGATGCCAAAAAGGTCGGGGACTGCTGATTTAAATATGAATCACTATCCTAAGCAGTTAAATATGCAATGCTTAATTTCTGATCATTCTGATCACACATTCTGAAATGTGTTTTACTATTTAACTGACCACATAAAGCTTAACTGATGAGACTTCTTTCCTCCTAAGAAATATTTTTCAAAAAGCACAAATTGTGACCTCTCATGAATAGAGGTGCTCATCTCCCAGTTGATGTACGTCTTCTCTGCATAATCTGTTCTTTCCATAACAACAGGAAGGAAAAAACGTTTGTGTTGTCCTCTCCCTGAGAGGGTAACTCACTTTTGTTTAGCCCCAACAGAGCACTAGACACTATTATTTATATTTTACATACATTATCTTATTTAATCCTTCAGAGTTAGGTGTTCCTATCTCTCCATCTTACAGATAAGAATCTACCTCATTTAATCTTTCAGAGTTAGGTGTTCCTATCTCCATCTTATAGACAAGAATCTACCTCAAAGTATTCAGATAAGTAGCTTGCTCAAGGCTATGTAACAGCTGAGATTCAAATCCAGGTCCATCAGATTCAAACTCCAAGCTGCCTTCCCGTCCCCTGAATACACGTGTGTCAAACATCCTAGCTACATAAACATAAAATGCAAATAAGACAGGCAAATCATCTGACATGAGATATAAAACAATATAGCATATATATTCAAAGATTTGGATGGTACATATCTTCTTGTGTATGAAGATATTTATTTAAAATAAGTGCTTCTCTCCTTTATTCTTTGGAAACCTAAGGCCAGGCTTCTTGTCCAAACCTGCCATTTTCATACTTGTTGTTTGCCAGTTGTGTTTTTCAACCTCTTGCTGGTTCTGTGGCAAATATGCCACTTCATCTGACTTGCCAGATCATTTTAAATTCTTTTTCATAATGTTTTATAATATTTTTCTCATATTTATTTTAGACTTGGGGGTGTAAGAGCATGTTTGTTACATGGACAAATTGTGTAGTGCTAAGGGTTGGCTCTCAGGTGGCCCATTCTCCAGAAAGTATACACTGTACCTGATAAGTATTTCTGAACCCTAACCCTCCCTCTTCACATCCCCACTTTTAGTATTCCTAGTATTTCTACTTTTGTAGCCATTTTGTTCTCATATATAAGTGAGAACATGTAGTATTTGTATTCTCTTTCTGAGTTAGTTCACTTAGTTTCCATGCTGCTGCAAAGAACATGATTTCATTCTTTTTTATGACTGCATAGTATTCCATTATGTGCACGCGTGTGTGTGTGTGCACGAACAGGTATATCGTAAATATAATTATTTATTTTCCTTTGGGTAGATCCCTAGTAGTGGAACTGCTGGGTTATATGGTAATTCAATTTTTAGTTCTTTAAGAAATCTCCACGCTGTTTTACATAGAGGTTGAACTAGTTTACAATCCCACCAAAACTGAATGAGTATTCCCTTTTCTCTGCAACTGCACTAATATTTAACGTTCTTTGACTTTTTAAATAATAGTCATTCTGCCATGTCATGTTAAATTCTCCAGCTCAGGCTATTAAAGCTGTCTGCTACATACACTGGAAGACCAGTGTTCTCACAGCTTTTTCCTCAAAGGGTCTCCATGGTCCACTCAATGAAGCAGTCCCTGTCATTCGTCCTTGATTCCCACTCATGACTGGCATTCACACAAGTTAAATCAGCACCCTTCCATGGTATCTGCCATCTCTACCTCCTGATACTACAGTAAGCCCCCTACATACAAACAAGTTCCATTCTGAGAGCATATTTGTAAGTCCAATTTGTTCATGAGTCCAACAAAGTTAGCCTAGGTACCCAACTAACACAATTGGCTATGTAGTACTGTATTGTAATAGGTTTATAATACTTTTCACACAAATATACATAAAAGGCAAACAAAAAATAAAGAAAACACTTTTAATCTTATAGTACAGTACCTTGAAAAGTACAGTTAGTAAAACAGCTGGCATATAGAGACAGCATCAAGTAAACAGGCAAGAGGAGTTACTGGCTGGAGGAGGGAGAGGAGGTGGAAGGTGGTAGAGCCGAAGGATTGTCAGCAATAGGAGACGAAGGGCAAGCTGCAATTTCACTCATGTCTGATGCTGACGGCACGTTTGCATCTTTGAAAGTTAGCAACTTGAAGGCTCAGATGTCAGGGACTTACTGTATTTCAGGTCTTGGGATCCCGTTCCCTTATTTATCCGATTACTGAAGAAGAGCTCCATAAAGTAGGTGAACATTCTTAATGGAAACTACTGGCTGAGCATCCTTGATCTGAAATCTTTCAAAATCTGAAATTTTTTGGAGTGCCCATGGGACACTACAAGTAGATAATTCCATACTTAACCTCATCTGATGGGTTGCAGTCAAAACTTTGTTCCTTGCACAAAATTATTTTAAAATAGTATACAAAATTACATTCAGGCTATGCATATAAGGTGATATTAAACATAAATGAATTTTGTGTTTAGACTTTTGGACCTCATCTTATCTTGAGTATTCCAAGATATTTCATTATGTATACTTAAACATTTCCAAATGTAAAAAAATCTGAAATCCAACACACTTCTGGTCCTAAGCATTTCATATAAAGAATATTCAACCTGTACTAATATTTCTAACTTGGACTGTTTCATAAAAGTAACTGTCTTAAGGGACACCCGCAGTGGGAAGGGGAAGGGGAAAGAAAACAGGAAGAAGAAAGGAAGGGAAACATATTTTAAACATTTATAATACACATGAATTGATACACGCAAAACACTTAGAATAGTGTCTGTATTTATTAAGTCACCTAGCAAACTAGTTGTTTAATGTGATTAATATAACTGTTATTAAACAATTCTGTAAGGAAATAGTTATGCTTTATCATGTTCCAGGTGCACTAAACTTTATGGAACATATGTGTTGCTGAAGGCTGGCTTAAAAGTCAAATCATATTTTCCTTCTGTCTTACTTAATAAAGGTGGAAATGTATCCTCCATGGAAAATCATTCTTGAAAAATTTCTAAAAATTTTAAATAAAACAAGGTAGTTTTCTGAAACATTTATAATACTCAAAATAAGCCCGTAGGTATAAATATTACAATAAGAATTCAAGATATTCTTCACTGAACTGTTCCCCTGGGGTTATCGTTGATGTGATAGTTTTGAAGCTTTAAACTCTGAGTTGTATAAGATGGGTTCACCCTTATCCATAGTTATCATAATACTTTAAATTATTTTGAGAAAGTGAAAATTTCTAATGAGTATATTTCTTTAAGCATACTATAACAGTATCAACTCAAGCATTAAATCTGCTATATCTTACTTTTAGTAAAGGAGGGAGATGTTATTATACACAGAAAAAAAACTTGCAGTACAAAATCAGGAATTATGTTGACCAATTGTTTCAACATGACAACTTCCCATAAAATAAAGGAATTCATAATAGAAACCTTTAGTAGATAGTTTCAGTTACCTGTAACAATTAAATAATTGTCTAAGAGTAAGAACACTGAGCCAGTTTCTTCAACTGTCAAAAAACAAAAGATCTTTGAAGGTTGACTGTTGAAAGCCAAAACCAAAATGAGATGTTGAACTACAAGGGAGATGCAAAATTCTAAATAGACCTAGATTGTTGTGATGGAAGGACAATGCTAGCACACCATACCTACAAATCTTTGCACAGGCTGTTACAGAGTCAGAGATCAAGAATGGCTAAACATCTTAAAAGCAGAGACAGCTTTAAGTATTTAATTCAGTCCTTAACCCTGAAGTCTTAAAAAGCATCTGTGGTAGAATATTTTTAAATTACATAAATGAAACAAATAAGGTCAGTTTTCACAAAATAAAATATTTTCAAAGTTTTAAACACAGAATAACATGTCGACTTAATATCTGAACCATAGAAGGCAAATAAAAACTTAAAGTTTGCTGTTTTTGTTTTTTCGAGTCTCACTCTGTCACCCAGGCTGGAGTGCAGTGGCACGCTCACGGCCACCACAGCCCTCAACCTGCTGGTCTCAGGCAATTCTTCTGCCTCAGCCTTCCAAGTAGCTAGAACCACAGGCGCGCGCCACCACATCTGGCTAATTTTTTGATTTATTGTAGAGACAAGGCCTCACCATGTTGCTCGGGCTTGTCTCAAATCCCTGGACTCAGGCAATCCTCTTCTTTCTGCATCCCAAAGTGCTGGGATTACAGGCGTGAGCCACCACACCCAGCGAAAATTAAAAGTTTTAACACACCTATCCTTTTTGTAACAAGAACATCTTTAGATAGCACAAGTTCTGAAATAATTTAAAATTTGGAGTTATACACTTAAAAATTCACCATTACTGTTATTTATTTATTTTCTTATGGGGAAGAAAAAAGTCTAACGTGTTTCAGTCTTCTAATTCTTTATGCTTCAGGTCAAAGATAAATTGAATATGCAAAAAACTATTTGGACTCAAACATTAACACTTAAGCAAGCAGCTTCCTTTTCAGCCATATAGTTTAACCATTTATTTTTAATAAATTGATAGATTTTAACCTTTCCTAATACTTCAAATATTATAAAATAATAACTCATTATTAAGAGCTAAATTTTGGGCAAGGAAAAAACCATGCTGTGTCTAGTGACATTACTCCATATTGAAACAGCATCAAGCAAAGAAAAAACAACCCAAGAAACAAAGGTCACACAATGTAGGCTGTGCCAGACTTGACTGTTAAATATAGCCTATTGTAAACCCTCATCTTGGTTTTAAACATTTTTCCAGGAAAAGTACTTTTTAATCTTTCAAACAAATACAGGAGATACTCATACCAGCAGAATCTGATAAGATCTCCAAATGGTAATACCTGTTTGCCACAATCAAAATCCTGAACAAGCAAAGGAAAAACGACACACTTGAAAAGCTAACAGAATATACTTCTAAAACCCTACATTCTTTAAACTTCCTGTAGTCAAAACTCTTCTTACCTAAAATGAATCCTTCTACCTGGATTACTGACTCAATCTTCTCTCCAACTCGAGTCTTATCCTAAATAATCACCATCTCTACATCTTCAATTATGTCCTCTCTGGAGATCTTAACCTTCTGCATTAAAATATCTGTACTATATTTAAAAACAATTGCAGCTACTTTTTCCTTATTCTAACCCCATTAGCTACAACCTTTGCTTCAAAAAGATGTTCCAGTGTATTTTACCTCCCTACCTTTGTTTATCATTCTCTTTATTTGAAGGTGGCTCAGCCTGTAATCCCGCGCCTTTGGGAGGCTGAGGTGAGTGGATTGCCTGAGCCCGCGGGTTTGAGACCCGCCTGGGCAGCGAGACTTCATCTCTACAATAAATCAAAAAATCAGCTGGGCGTGGTAGCGCATGCCTGTAATTCCAGCTACTTGGAAGGCTGAGGCGGAAGGATCGCCAGAGCCCAGCAGGTCGAGGCTGCGATGGCCAGGAGCGGCCTCTGCACTCTAGTCTGGGCGACAGAGTGAGACTCCAACTCAAAAAAAAAAAAAAAAAAAAAAATTATTCTTATCACTATCACCCATCAATTCCTGTAAAAATCATCAAAACCTTTAAAATTTGTTTGAGGGGAAAAGTCACTAATAGTAGGAAAACATGGTTGCAGAGGGCTTGCCAGAGATTGTTATGTATTTTACATTAATTGTTTCTTTTACCCACAGAGCAATTTTGATCTAAGTATTATTATCCCTAACAACCATGGAAAAAAATTAAGGCTCAAAATGATTAAGAAACTTCCTCAAAGTTACACAGACAGCCAAGTCATAAACATATCAAATGTCATCTGAAATTCCTTTATCATCAACCATACTCTGTACTTTTCTTAAGATGCACTAACCTATTCTGTGTAAGAATACATGATTGAATGATTGGTTGTGTACTTATCTTAATATCCTCATTAAATAACAATTTACTTAAAGAACAGATATGTACCTTATTTTATTATCTGCAATAGCATTTAACACAGTGTCTTGTATACTACTAGAACACCAATAAATACTCAAAACTATTGGTGATTTCATAATGGATCACACTAGTTGCTAGGTCAATACTTGGTTACACAGCTAGGAGGTATGCTAAGCAGAAAGGAATCCAACAAATTACAACAAAGCAAGGAAAAAGAAGACAGGAATGTAGAAGGCACAGAGCAATGATAAAATCTTGCCAGGCAAAGGGATCAGCATCTTGTCTTAGAAGTCAGGAAGCTGGGAACAGGAAACTAAAGATTGGAGACTAGAACTGTAAGATAGGGACCCTATACCAGATAACAACATGCTAACATCTGTGTATCATTCCAAAAGACTAGATGACAAGGTAAATGAAAAGGCCCGAGTATCTGTCAAAAATTATGCATTTTCAATATTACCTGCCTTTCCAACTTCTATCAGTAGTTTCCAGACCTTGGGATAACACAGAGCAACACATTTAAAATGCACATACACAAAGCTGGACACCAAATATTTTGCCAACTGAGGACAGTTTTTAAAAAGTTAAACTATCTTGTACTTATCATTACTAATTTACAAAAAAAAGCACTATTTTAACACTAAAACAGGAGAGATGATATAATGAAGGCTCACTCATGTAGCTTCATGAAAATCTATATGAAAAACTATATTTTTCTTATATTTTTAATTTTTCTGCTGGACTTCAGACCAGCAGAAATCCATCAAGTTGTACAGAAACTGGTGCTAAAGACGAATCTTTAATATCTTTCTAAGTTTTCCTTACATTTCTATAATGCTCTTTAGAACTAAAGATGTACAAAAGAAGCAAGAAAATGGTTTTCTTTAACTGAATATTAGTCTGAAACAGCTAATATGTCAATAAATACACAATTTTAAAAATAAACAAAATTAATAAGTGCAGTGATAATTCCAGTTGGATTTTCAATGAGTTCTATTTGTAGCTAGTGTTTTACTCCCTGAGAGACAAAGTTTGACATCCATAGTAGCAACAACTGCTTTCTAAATGTGTTTACTAAAATAGCACGGTGAAAGACGATGAAATTCTGTCAACCATAAAGCTCATACTTTTCTAAAAATTTTCTTCTGTTCCACCTATATTGTTATTTTTAGTTTTATAAAGCAAAGACACCAGGCAAAAAATTAAGGCTAAGATATTATCTACATCTTTCAAACACAGTAGTGGAGACAGTTGCAGTTTCTAAATACTTCCTGGTGAAGCAAAGAGATCTGGGTGCCCATTCAAACTGGAGACCCCATACAAAGTAATATTGTGCTTTGAATTAACTTGTGAGTTTCCAAACTGAAAAAGAAACAGGGACTATGGATGCAACTAGACACCTTCTACCATAGTAGAAAATTTTATTTATGTAGTGTGTACATAAACCATACATTTAAACAGACATATAGTTTATCCTTTAAAAATTATAATAATTCTGCCATTAAGACATATCCACAATACTGTAAAGTTTAAAAAGCAGTAACAAATATCCTTTAAAACTGATATAACCAAGCAGATGTATATTTATAAAAATCATATGAATTCAAGTACACATATATACACATTTTCTTTCCACGGTCCCCAAAACGCTCTTAGAGTCTGTTTCTTTAGTTTTTAGATTGGATTTTCTTCTTTTTTTAGGTACAGATTCCTATCCCCTTTTGCCAGAGTTACTGAATCAGAACTGCAAGAATGTAAACAAGGCATATATAATTATAAAATGCAGTATTATTATATGTTGAGCTGATGCCAAATTTGTATGATGATAGTATTAGAAATAACATTTATTTCTTGTGAATTAACAGTTAACACCCATCTGCTATTACACCAAGCAAAATCAAATCTATACTTTCAAGTATTCTAAAGGTCAACATATAGGAAGTGATCTGTAACAGACTGATCTAAGGGTTAATTTGAAGATTTGACTAAACCATAAGCTAAATATACCAACCAAAAAATCTGAATAATGGATCACAAAATAAAGTTTGAAAGTAAAAGAATATCAGTGAGTAAAGCTATTGTTTTTGCTTTCTCAGTGGCTCTAGAAGCTGACGTCTGCTGAGGTGAAATCTTACAGGAAACACTGGTTGAGGCTAATTCTATAACATATAACAGGTACCATATTTTGGCGCCTGGGATAAAAGGTATTGTTCTAACGCTGGTCAAAACATCCTGGGAAAAGAAAAAAAAAATCTTATATTTCCAGGGTGTTGAAACTAGAATGCTAAATTCAGATAAATTTCTAACCTGTGTGTGGGAAAATAACTTAAATTGTTTGGGTCAAATAATGGTGTGAATAATTACATAAGAAAGAGAGATGAGGTATTTTAATTGAAATGAAAAAACAATGCCTGAGCAATTTACCCCTGTCTTAAGATCAACAAGTTCTCCAAATTTGAGAGCTATAATTCTAATTAACATTATAATAATTTCAGCAAAACTCAACTGCCCATCTCTTTTGGAGATTACTGCCTAAAACAGGGTCAAGAAAAAATAGCATTTACCCTAGAGAAAAAATGAGGGAACTAGCAAGCCCTTAACATACTATCTAGCCTACTATCAAGACATGTCCATGAGAAGAAAGCTTTCCCACTTAGACCTCAGATGCATGAGATGAGTGTTTCTTCTCCATGCACATCACATCTTATTTCCTTAGCTGACAGAAGGAAAGAATACCTGTGGATTTTGTAAGTTTTTGTTTTGTTATTGTGGTTTTTGTTTTTGTTTTTTTACTGGGAGAGTGGGAGGGGATGACAAAAACAAACAAACAAACAAACAAACAAAAAACACCCTCATTAAACACAGATTTCAACCCTTAATAAAGAACCATGCTGTTTTCAGAAACATTAGGATGGAAAAGGGAAAAAAATGTCTCTGATGGAGGAAATATATTAATTTAGGAACTTGAATGGGAACACTAAAGAACAGTATTTAGAGATGAGCATGCAATATGCCAGTCGAGAACTAATGAATCTAAGCAAACACTGGCTGCCTAGACCGCTTTTTCTTTTCAACTGTAATCCCAGTGAACTTGTAACAGTATAACGGCAGTTTAAGTTGAATTTCTACATATGCTGACCTTAGTAGTAGTGCTGCTTTTTAAAAAAGGGAAATATTTTTATACTGTGCAAACTTATTATATTTGGTACTATGTTGGCTAGAACTCAGCAAATCAAACAGCCTTTGTAATACAATCATCAGTTTGACTTACTTCAGTGCTTTTCTTTTCCCATTGCTAGGTCTTGAGGGCATGCCCAAGTTAATGACACAGTTTCTCTACACCAAGGCACTATCAAAAAGAACAGGTGTGGCCTATTCATATGAGATACATCTCATTTTCTCTTTTCATCTAAGTAGGAAAGGGGAAAATAGAGGCCTGAGGGAGCAGAAACAATCAGGAGGGAAGAGAAGAGAAAGAATAGTGGGAGGCCGAGGTGAGAGGACTGCCTGAGCCCAGGGGTTTGAGATCAGCCTGGGCAACTTGGTAAGACCTCGTCTCTACAATAAATCAAAAAATCAGCCTGGCATGGTGGCACATGCCTGTGGTTTCACCTACTTGGAAGACTGAGGCAGAAGGATCACCTGAGCCTAGCAGGTTGAGGCTACAGTGGCTGTGAGTGTGCCACTGCACTCCAGTCTGGGCAACAGAGTGAGACTCCAACTCAAAAAAAAAAAAAAAAAAAGAATAGTTGTAAATTCAGAGTACACAAAGCAAGTTCCCTCCCGCACATCTCGAGTTGAAATGTGCAGTCTCCTTACAAGGGATCTTTGGTGCAGGTGGTAGAAGCTCCATTTTTCAGATGAGAAAACTGAAACTGAAAAGGGGTTACAGAACAAAGACTAATTAGGTGCAGGTTTCATGTCTGCACTTACCTCTTCCTTATTTGTTTGTTTGTTTGGTTTTTATAGAGATGAGGTCTCACTATGTTGCCCAGGCTGGTTGTAAACTCCTGGACTCAAGCAATCTTCTCACCTTGCCTCCCAAAGTGCTGAAATTAATTACAGGCATGAGCCACCATGCTTGTCCCTTTCCCTACTTAAAAAAAAAAACCTCAAGAGGCTCTTTGGGGGGGGGGCAGGGTGTGTCTTGTTCATTGCTTAATATGTATTGTTTTAATAAATAAGCTCATTAAGAATCTTAACCAGTTTATTGAGGTAAATTCACATATAGCAAACTACATTAAGGTGTGTAATTTGTTGACATTTCAATGCATTTGTGAAACCATCATCAAAACCAAGATAATGAACATATCCATCACCTCCAAAGGTTTCCTGTGTCTCTTTGTCATCCTCCCTTCCCAGGACCTTCCACTCAAGTACCCAGGCAACCAATGTTCTTTTATCCCACTATAAATTAATATATATGATAAATTAGTTTCAATAATTTTATATTATGCAATCACAGAGTATGTACTCTTTTTGTCTGGCTTTTTTCACCTGCACTATGGGGTGTATTGGGTTCATTCACTTTGATTGCTGAGTACTATTCCACGAATTCCATGCTTTGACAACTGTTCCTTACGCAGCCATGACAGGAGGAGGAGAGTCAAACAGAAAGGCAGGACAAGAGAGAAGGAACTGCTTTTTCTCACTTGCCTCCTGTCTTCATTTATAATACCAATTTCTAACTCTGATGGGAGAGTTTACAACATCAGAAATCTTAAACAGTGAGCCGATACCTAAATTTCATGATTACTCCAAGCATTTTTTTAAATGGCTGCTTCAACTAAAAAAAAAAAAAGTAAATGTTAGAAAAATTAAGAATGATGGAATATGTTGCCTGTTTCTTCTAGTCTAGATGAAGCTAAGCTTAGGCTGATAGAGAAGGGAGAAAATATACCATGGATATGAGAGATCCTCTTTGCCTATATAACCCCCCAATGCTAAATATCTGGTGATGTGGACTCCAGTAGATTTTTTTTTTAAAGCAAACCAAACAAACAAAAAGCCAAATCACAGAACTCAAGCTTAGGTCTGTGAAAACAGAGGCTGGGAAGTTAGATTCCACACCACAGGAGATGCGATTGGAGCCCAGAGGACATCTAACCCCCACCCCCACAGATGTCCTTTCCCAAGCACAGCTAGGTATACTCTTGCCTAACACAGACAAAACAGTTCATTTTGAAAATACAGCTGAGATGTGGCCTAAAGGCAAGGGACAAGCAGAGGCCAAGACAGGGCAGTGACCTTTCAATTAAGGTCCTAGAGTATGGCTGGAGGCTTTCTACTATGACAGAAAAATTCCCAGGCTCAGAAAGGATGACCAGGCAAGGTCTCTGGCTATGGGTACTGCAAATGGAACTGACCATAAGTGAACAGAATTAATGGAGTTGATTTGTCAAAGAACCACAAAATTCTGCCATATGTCTAATGTTGGCATATGTCAGCATATGTTTGTGTTCTTAGACTAGTGCATTGGATACTCTGGGAGTTCTTGTCAAAGCAGTCTTGCTGGATCCCCTGTTCTCGTTCAGGAGAGCTGAGGTGACACCCCAAAACTTGCCATCCAAATGATGTTAATGATAATGTCCTGGGACCATGCTGAGAGCCACTGTTCTAAAGCAATCTGAGATCTCTCCTGTCCCACCTTGCATTGATTACAGACAGCTGCTAAAAGTTGCAGGTTCCAGATGAATGATCCTTCCCAAAATTAGCTCAGATGTGATATGGAAAACAAGGAAAGGGGAGATGATTCTCAGAGTTAAAAATCAGTTGTTATCAAATACACTAAGAAATTAAAAAATTAACTTCCAGCAGGGCTCGGTGGCTCAGCCTATAATCCCGCGCTTTGGGAGGCTGAGGTGAGTGGACTGCCTGAGCCCGTGGGTTCGAGACCCGCCTGGGCAACTTGGCGAGACTTCACCTCTACAGTAATACAACTACAGGCGTGGTGGCGCGTGCCTATAATTCTGGCTACTCAGAAGGCTGAGGTGGAAGGATTGCCGGAGCCCAGCAGGTAGAGACTGCGGTGGCCGGGAGCGGCCACTGCACTCCAGTCTGGGCGAGAGTGAGACTCCAACTCAAAAAAAAGAAAAAAGAAATTAACTTCCTACCAAGTATAGGGAGTTCTTAGCATTCCTGAATTATGAAAGAATGACCAGAATGTGTTGTTTTTTATTATGCTCCTTTTAAAATGGGAAATTTTATTGTAATCACCTTGGTTTTGCTCCAGCATTATAAATAGGCATACATGAGTCATTCTTCAGTTAGATTGCAAAACCATAAAGAGTCCTACCAGACCTGACAGAAAGGACTATATATGCTTTCTGTCACATATCACCCAGAGATCCTGGTCTTGGAACTGAATGAAACTTGGAGAGTCTCTGTTTAAGGAGGTGGTGAGGATGTTTCATTTGTGGACATGTATATGTACATGTATCCTTCAGAGGAAGGATGTATATGGATACCTGGGAGTAAAAGGAGTGATTATAACGCATGTAGCTACCCAGGACATATCCCCACTCCTTTTCCAAAAGAATACTGATTTTGTTCAGGCATCTACCCATTCTCTCATGCAGTCAATAAAGTTCAAGAGAAACTAAACCTAGAACCAGTTAAAGATTTTTTTTGAGTCAGAGTCTCACTCTGTCACTCAGGCTGGAGTGCAGTGACACATTCACAACCACCGCAGCTTCAACCTGCTGGGCTTAGGTGATCCTTCCACCTCAGCCTTCCAAGTAGCTGGAACTGAAGACACACATCAACACATCCAGTTAATTTTTTTTAATTGTAGAGACAAGGTCTTGCCAAGTTGCCCAGACTGGTCTCGAACCCATAAAAGCTCAGGCAATTCTCTCACTTCCACCTCCCAAAGAGCTACCACACCTGGTTCAGCATGATTAATTAAAGGGACATCTCTTTTTCTTTTCCAGTAAGTAAATGCTTAGTTCAGGAACTCACACCTATGCCAATGAGCACATAGCATTCTCATGGAAACTGGGATTAATTCTGAAATGTGCATGAGACAAAATTCCTATCAATGAAATGTGCTGAGGATTCTGGGGAAAACATTGCTTCACACTTAAAATAGAACGCTTCTCTTTTTGAGATTGCAATAAGTTTATACTTGGGACCATTTGATCCCCAGACTAAAAGCCAGAGGAGGTATTGCCAAGGAAATCACAGAAAAATGGAGTAAAGCCACTGGTCTAAGCAGCTCCTCTTAGCTTCAACTCATGTAAGTCATTATATTTCATTATCATCAGATTATATGTGATATGTAGTTAAAATATAGAAATCTAAATAACCAATATACCCACTAAAATCATTAAGCACTTCAAAGAACTACATGGTATTTGCCGCAATAATTTTATATCCTTAACCTGAACTATTTTCTTTGCATCTGCAATCTTTCTAGATGTCAGCTTCCAGAAATATCTCGTATTGGGTCATAATAGAATTTACAAGATGAATAGCTAGTAACTAGAAAAGTACGATAGGGTAGACATAATATAAAGACTCTATAAAATAGATTATGCAGGGAAATCTGTTAGGTTTCTGAATTTGGGGTTTGGTTAAGACTCAATAATGATTAAAAAAAAAACCCAAAGTTAGAAAGAACCTTAAAATATACATTTTTCTAGTTCAACCTTCTCATTTTACAGATAGAAATAAAGACTGAGTGATTTGGCTAATTAGCATGAATAAGCAAAGCCCAGGTTTTCTGAAATGCAGTTTAATACTTCCACACCAATAGTTCTCAACCTTTCTTCCTGGCCAATGACAAACACTGAGCTCTGACCCAGTCCCTTCAACAACAGTCCTTAATAGGCAAGAACAGGACAAGGGATGGAGAAGTGAAGAGAAGTGGAGTGGTACAGTGAAGAAGAGAGAGAGATGGAAGGGTGAAGTGGTGAAAAAAGAGAAGGAGGTGATGGGAGAGGAGGGTGGTGGGGGTAAGGGAGGGTGTAGTGGTGGAACACTAACAATGCTCTTGGGTGAGACAATTTTGTTTACCATGGCCTTATGACTTTAAATGTTAAATGTAATTTTCTGTGAATTTTCATTGGATTTTTAAATTTGATCCTAAAACAGATAATTCTAAAATTCATTTATTTTAAAAAATTGTGAAATATATTGTAGAAATTCTTTACTTTAGGAAACAGCATAATGAATGGATTGGTTAATAGTATCTCAGATAATTGTTCTCAATTTCATATAATCGTTATAAAGTACTATAAAGATAAGACAAAAGATACTGTTGTACTTTTATTTGTAATTGAATTACTTTTATTCATTTGACAAAAGTAAAAAGGAAGTCATACCTCTTCTATCAATTTATTTATTTATTTTTTGATAGTCTTTATTCTAAAGTTAGATTCAGGTCTAGAACAGTGGCTAACACCTGTAATTCCAGCACTTTGGGAGGCCGAGGTGAGAGGATTGCTTGAGCCCCAGAGTTCAAGGCCAGCCTAGGCAATATAATGAGACCTCATCTCTACTAAAAAAAATTAAAAATTCAGCTGGGCATGGTGATGCATGCCTGTACTCCCAGCTACTTCAGAGGCTGAGGCAGAAGGATCATCTGAGTCTAGGAGGTCGAAGTTGCGGTGAGATGTGATTGTGCCAATGCATTCTAACCTGGGAAACAGGGTGAGACCTTGACTCAAAAATTAAAAATTGAAAATAAAGTGTAGGTTCAAAAAAGGTTCAGCTATGATAATGTACCTGGAAGATAACAACTCACTTTAAAGTAAACAAACCTACTATAAAAACTCATTAGTATAAATTAATTCACATTGAAAACAGTTGATCAGGCAACCCCTTCAGGTCCTCTCCCACTGTGGGAGCTATTCTGCCATCTCAATAAATTCTGCTTTCTAAAAAAAAAAAAGAAAAGAAAGAAAATAGTTGATCAAAGTACCTAAAGGTACACACAGTAGTGTTTGTAGACCTATATATCTTCCATGAATCTGAAAAATCAAAATCAATGCCAGTCTGCCCCCAAACACTCAGTATAGAAGGATCTCAGATAAAACACTTGGTGCTACTTTTTGTTTCATCATCTCAGTCTTTTGAAGAGCTTAAAAAATAATATAGTGTTTTTCAAGATTCCCGTACTTGATTCCAACTAATCCTGAAGTTACATATTTGATGTTAACTTATATAATTACCAAGAAAGTTTGGGCAAAATAAGGAAACAAATATATAGGTCCAATATCACTAAGATCTGTGATATTCATTGTATTAAACATACAGGAGTCAAAATGAATCTACTAAGGACTAAATACTAGCACAGTGGGTCACTCTGAGGCTTTAATGGAATCTAACGATAGATTCTCAAGAAAAATATACACAACACAAAATTCTACACACAGTGGGAAGGAAAAATGGTACAGCTGCTATGGAAAACAGTATGGAAGGTCCTGAAGAAAATAAAAAATAGAATTACCACATGATTCAGTTAAATCCACTGCTGGTTAAATGCACAAAAGAATTGAAACCAGGGACTTAAACAGAGATTTGCATAGCAATGATCATAGCAAACATTATTCACAATAGCCAAAATGTGGAAGCAACCCAAATGTCAATCAACAGATGTATGCATAAACAAAACGTGGCATATACATACAATGAAATATTATTCAACCTTAAAAAACAAGATCTGACACATTACACCACAGATGAATCTTGACAACACTGTGCTAAGTGTAAAAAAGCCAGTCACACAATAACAAATACTGTATGATACTACTTATGTGAGGTACCTAAAGCAGACAAATTCAGAGACAGAAAGTGGAACAGTGTTGCCAGGGCTTGGAGGGAAAGAGATGGGAGTTACTGTTTACTGAGTACAGAGTTTCAGGTTGGAAAGGTGGAAAAGTTCTAAAGTTGGATGAAGGTAATGGTTGTACAACAATATAAATGTACTTAGTGTCACTTAATTGTATATTTAAAATGGTTAAAATAGTCAAGTTTACGTAATGTGTATTTTACCGCAATAAAAAAAGAAAGAGTAAGAGACTGTTCAATAATAGCACACCATAAAAGCTTCAAGAAAAAAATAAAATTACAGACAATTTCAAGAACTCTCTGCTTACTTCTAGATTGTCAATGAACCCCCAAGTTAAAAACAACTGTTCAATTTCAACACAAATATAATGAAACAGGCATCATCGTACTTTTTATAGAAATTAGCTTTGTGTTATAATGATTGCCAACTAAATCCCAGGCCTAAACATATTAAAAGTTTATTAAAACAGCAGAAATTGTTCTCTCTATCCTGAAGTTGTCTTTCCCACACTAAAATAGAGCAACAGCAATTCCACATTTGTTGTTTGTATTTCATCACTGTTTTCAGACAGAACAAGAGATCAGCTGCCTACACACCATTTCTCAGCATCAACACCCATTTTCTTATGCAATTTTAAGTTCTGTTGGCAGGTTAAAGACATTTTTTCCAACCACAGACAAAACTTCTTTTGATACTCTAAGTGAATGTTCAAGGAAATGTTCCCAATTAAAAAAAAAAAAAGACATTTAAAACAATGTGGAAGTGTATCAACAGTCTTCAGAAAATGTAAGTGGTAACTCAATGAAAACTTCAGTGCTAAATGGAAAACATGTAAGACTTTGTAGCTACCTCATTGAGAAAGCACCTATCTTTATGTCTTCACTTAGGAATGTAGCAAATGGTAAAAGAACACAGGCCAGAATGATGAAAATGGCAGAACCACATTGTTCTTCCATGCAACTCCATCTGTAACCTTTTTTCTTTGATGTTTAAAAAACTGCTCTGCAATAGCCCTAAGTTAAAGTGTTTAGTTTTAATTGTTCATCTAGTAAGAGTTACAGAAAACTAGCTTTTGCTGGAAATGTTTAGCTTAAAAAGACTTAAGACCTCGTACATATATTTAATATCTCATAAATAAAGGTTTCTTTCTTGTTTCAAAAAAATTGTGAAACAAATGGAGACAATCACAAAGACCAACAATAGCATCCAAGACTTATATAGCATTTACAGAATTAAGCCAGACACTGTTATAAGTACTTTACATATATTAATTAAGCTAATCCTGATAAACACCCCATGCGGTAGGGACCCCTGTAATTGCCCATTTTACAGAGGTGAATCTGAGGCATAGAGTGGTGAACTGATTTGCCAAATATTACAAACATCACAGCTGGTTAAGTGGTAAAGTCCAGACAGTCTGGCTCCAACATCCATGCTCTTAGCTATTACACACACTACTTGTCATAACATATTGGAGAAATAAAAGTGATTTTGATAATGCTGAACAAGCTCTATAATAAAAATATAATGTAAAATATTTCAATTGCCTTTTGCTCATCATATTGTTTTTGTTTTTTAATTATAAGTCACTGTACTATGAGAGTGTAATTCACATGATTAAATACACTAATAAAATTTAGATTTTTGTCCATGAATTAGGAGAAAGTGAGTCACAGATTAAGGGCTAATAGTTTTAAATATTTTGATAATATTGTGATCAATATGCAAGTACAAAAACAAACCATCAGGACTGGTAGTTTGTTCCACAAAGAAATAAATGTATCAACCTATAAGGAAATAAAAAGTGTATGTGACTAATCAGAACTTTGATAAACAGATATACAACTGAAATTTTCAACATATTAGCTTCAAGACATTGAAGTATAAGTAAACTGTCCAAAACAATCAGAGGTTTGAAGGAAGAACAGAGTTCAGGGTAAGTATGACTCACAAGCATCTCACAGCAAAACAAAAAACACCAGACGTTTATCTCTTAAAAACAAAAGACACTGAGTCTGGCACCAGCCTGCAAAGCAAGAAATACCATGTGCGAGTCAGACACTCATGTGCTGTTTAAAAATAAAGAAGTGAGCTAGGCACATGATGCGTGATGACTTCCAAACCTGACCTTCTCTGAACTATACAATTCCATTTATAACTTCCAAAAAAATTCAAAACACCTGAAAATAGCAAGTTTCATAAGACAAACAAGAAAGAAAAACTAAAAAGATAGTTTAGAAGTCAGAGGATAAAACACATTATAGTAAGAAAAAACTGTATTTAAGGAGAAAAAAACTAAGAGGATTTTTGTCATATTGACTGTATTCATGAGTGGGTTTGCCTCCTCCCCTATTAACATGAACTCAATGAGGTAAACCATCGCCTCATGAAACCACCTAGGTTAAGTCCACAAATATGGAAAATTTAAAAAAAAATTATTTTAGATTCAAGAGGTACATGCAGGTTTGTTACATGGGTATGTTGCATAATGGTAGAGTCTAGAATCCTCCTTCTCCCTCTCCCTCTCCCTCTCCCTCTCCGTCTCCCTCTCCGTCTCCCTCTCCATCTCCCTCTCCGTCTCCCTCTCCGTCTCCCTCTCCGTCTCCCTCTCCGTCTCCGTCTCCTTCTCCTTTTGAATTGGCGTCTTACTTCGTCATCCAGGCTGGAATGCAGTGGCATGCTCAAGGCCACTCCAGCATCAACCTGCTGTGCTCCAGCAATCCTTCCACCTCAGACTTCCAAGTAGCTAGAACTACAGGCACGTACTACCACACTGGCTAGTTTTTTATTTACTGTAGAGATGAGGTCTTGCCAAGTAGCCCAGGCTGGTCTCGAACCAGCAGGCTCAGGCAATCCACTTGCCTCGGGCTCCCACAGTGCTGGGATTACAGGCTGAGACACCAGCCAGGTCAGGTCTGGGCTTCAATTAAGCCCATCACCCAAGTGGTGAGCATAGTACTCAATGGGCAGTTTTTAACCCTTTCCCTCTACCCCTCTTTGGGAGACCCAGTGTCTTTTTTTCCCATCCTTATGTACATGTGTACCCAGTGTTTAGTTCCCACGTGTGAGAACGTGGTATTCAGTTTTCTGTTTCTATGTTAATTTGCTTAGAATAATGGCCTCTAGTTACATCCATGTTGTTGCAAAGGACATAATTTCAGAGAACAGACTCCTGCTTAGATAAATTGTTCCTCAAAACTCCCATTTCTACCTTAAAGGAGAAGAGCTACAGTCATATCTATTTAAACTTACATGCTGTCTGAAGGGGGCATGATATATATTAAATGTAGCAAGGACACTTCTTCTGGGGCCGAATTCAGATCCTCTTTGAGCAAAGAGAAAGTGGCTCATCTTCCAAATATGTAATGTAATGTAGTAATCTCCCCAGAATGATGTACTAAGAAGTAGAATGGAGAGGAGATACAAATTCAACAAAGAAATGTCATAACAATAAGACTTCAGGGTGCCTGGGAAGAACCTGACTATGTAGCCTGCCCATATTTGGAATTTGGCAATATTTTATTGTCACACCTAATGATCAACCTGGGTTAATATCAGTAAACTGGGACCATTTAAAATTCATTCATTATACTCTTATTGTCAGCAAGTTTTTAAAGTATTTACAGTAAAGATAGCCTGTCACTAAGGGATATGCTTTCAAGTCACAAGCACTGCCAAAAAGAATCAAGCCATACTTTATTTTTATTTATTTATTTATTTTTTGAGTTGGAGTCTCACTCTGTCACCCAGACTGGAGTGCAGTGGCCGCTTCCGGCCACCGCAGCCTCGACCTACTGGGCTCCGACGATCCTTCCGCCTCAGCCTTCCAAGTAGCTGGAACTACAGGCGCGCGCTACCATGCCCAGCTCATTTTGATCTATCGTAGAGATGAGGTCTCGCCAAGTTGCCCAGGCGGGTCTCGAACCCGCGGGCTCAGGCCATCCACTCACCTCAGCCTCCCAAATGCATGGGATTACAGACTGAGCCACGGAGCCTGGCTCAAGCCATACTTTAAAAGCTCAAAGGAGCTGCTATAAAAGCATAGGGTATGATAAAATATTTATTATTATGTAAAACTACAGTACAAAAAAATTCTCAAAAGTTTCTAATCTCTTCTTCTCTATTTCCATCTGTATCTTATTTTTGACTAGTAACAATCCTTCACAAACCAGCCCTAGTTCACATTTTGAATAGCACCAATGTACAACTCTATCTGCTTAGCTTCTCACTTCTAATCTCTAAAAACCCTGCAATCTCAACCAAATCCAGTTTGAAAACCTCAGGCTTACTAAATCGAGTTCAAAAGTATTATCTTGTCATTTACATCATACATTCAACACACAGTTACTGAGCATATAAATTGTGTATGGGGAATATAAAAGTGATTACACTACAATAATAAAAGAATCCAGGAGAGAAGAATGGAAAGGAAAAAACAAAAAGGAAAAACAAGAACCAGAAGAGGAGCTACCTGGAAGATAAAGGAAACAGTTAAAGATAGAAGAAGTAATCACAAATTAGACCATACCATGAGGTCAAGATCTGGTACATCCTTCCTCCTGCCAACTCATTAGAAGAAATGGTAGGAAACAGAAGAAACATAAATACAAATTCAACTAAAATTACTAATTAACTATACCCTGCTAGGAGAGCTAATATATCTTGCTTCTTTTACTAATTATCACAAACATACCATTTTAACACTCAAGAGTTTTAAAATAGAAATAAATGAACCACAGCACTTCTTCTAGATGAATGACTCTAATAAAAATATGTTAAGCTTACATGGGCTGCTTGACAACAGATTGTAAAATGGTCTCTATAATCCTGCCTCCTGGAATTCATGTCCTTGCATAATCCCTTCCCCTTAAGAGTGGGCAGGATCTATGACTTGCTTCTAAGTAGTAAAATATGGCAAAGGTGATAGATGTCACTTGCATTATTACATTATATAAGACTGTAACATCTGTCTAGCAAGGAAACTCTCCTTTGCTGACTTTGAAGAAAGCTGCCCTGCTGTAGGCTGCCCTACAGAGCAGGCCACATGTCAAGGAACCAAGGGTGACCTCTACCAGATAGTCATAAGAAACAGAGGCCTCCAATCCAACAGCCTATAGGAAATTAATGCTCCAGATAACTATGTGAACTTGGAAGAAGCTCTTTCCCCAGTAAGGTCTTCAGATGAGACCCTAACCCTTGAAGATACCTTGATTGCAGCTTGACTGTAAACTGTACTCAGACTCCTAATTCATAGACATAGTGAGGTTATAAATGTGTGTGGTTTCAAGAAGCAATGTCTGTGGTAATATTTTATAGTTATAGGTAATTAATTCAGGGCCTTTAAATTTGTTAAGCCTTAAGAGAAGAACATGGAGCTTGTGGCAGAGGTTCAAGAGACTTCACATAGTTTTAGTGAACTACAGACTAGACAACCTAAAAAAAATTAGTAGTGGTGGCAGCAGCAGCAGCAATATTAGATACAACACTTTGGAAGGTCTTAAATTCCCACTCTTGAATACACTTGGGGACAGACTCACAAGGGATCACAAAACTCACAACCATCCATCTTAGCCAAACATAAAAATACTTTAAAGCAGTTTTCTAAATTGTGAGCTATCAGCATTTTATTTTTTAATTATTTCTTTTTCTTTTTTTGAGTTGGAGTCTCACTCTGTCATCCAGACTGGAGTGCAGTGGCCGCTTCCAGCCACCGCAGCCTCGACCTGCTGGACTCCGGCGATCCTTCCGCCTCAGCCTTCCAAGTAGCTGGAACTACAGGCACGTGTTACCTCGCCTGGGTAATTTTTATTTATTTATTGTGGAGATGAGGTCTCGCCAAATTGCCCAGGCGGGTCTCAAACCCGCGGGCTCAGGTAATTCACTCACCTCAGCCTCCCAAAGCGCGGGATTACAGGCTGAGCCACCGAGCCCAGCTCTTATTTTTTAATTAAAATAGGCTAGAAAATATTAGAATGCATCACACATAAACATTGTTTTTTTCTTTTAAGATTGGAAAATATAGTTTATTTAGAAAGCAAAAGAGAGACAGAGGAGATTCACCTCCCCAAAGAACAGGAGAGGGCCAAAGCCAGGAAACATGGTTTGGCCAGTTCTCAAAGAGCCACGTGGTCACAACAGAGTTTAACAAAGCAATGGCCTACACTGGATATTTCAGTTCAATCCCATAATTATTGAGGATCCATTCTGTACAAAACGCTATGTCATCAGTTAGAAGAGCCTAATGAGATAGAAAAGTCAAGTGCACAGGTAACTCTATATAAGGAAATATGACATGGACCATAGGAACAGCCAAATCAAGTAAGGAAACCATCCTAACTGGAACCAGAAAAGCCTTCATAAAGGAGACAGCATTTCAGATAGGCTTTAAAGTATTTTTAAGAAGGTAGGATTTCACAAATAGATACCAAGTGTAAGGAGAGGAATGATACTCTCTCTTCCCAAGAAGACAGAGGTAGAGGCACATGCACTTAAGGGGAATATGAATGAGAATGTGAGTGTGAGTATGAAAGGGATCCTACCTCCCCCCCCCAAAAAACAAAACAAAACCAAAATTAGCTTTTGGAGGTTGAGTCCCTTGTAGTGTAGGCTTCCTCCACTAGGTAAGTGTTCTTGAAACCCATCAGTATACTGGCTAGTGTTACTGTGAGAGGCCGCATGTGGCTTCAGTGATTTTTCTGTGTGGATATTCTTTCAGTGTGCTTGCCCATTTCATGATGAATGATTTACGAGTGCACCTGCCCACACCGCACTGAGTGTTCAGCAGTTTTGGGCCAAAGATGGCATGACCCCCATGCCCCATTCTCCCTGCTTACCCAATCTCATCTTGAGCAAGGGCTTTTCTTTTTCTTTCTTTCTTTCTTTTTTTTGTTTCCCCAATTGAAAAAGTCCTCAAATGGAAAGGTTTTGCCAGTATGGAAGAAGTGGGGGGGGGGGGGGCAAAAGCACTAAAAGGCACCAAACTCGACAAGTTCAAAACTGTTTTCAGCAGTGGAATAAATGTCTCAATAGATATATTGCATCAAATGGAGAGTACTTTGAAGGTTAAGCTTAAATATGCAAGAATAAATACACAATTTTTCATAAATAAATTCCACTTTGGGGGGGTCCCTTTGCATATAAGAGATTAGGAATTTGTTAAGATACAGCCAAGCTGGAGAGGAGATTGAACAGCAGACTGAGAAGTAGGACACATTACAGTACAAATCAGAAAACTCCCTGCCCTCAAGGAGTTTGTGTTCTGACAAGTGATAATAAGTCTAATAGATGAACAAATGATACAATATATTTGCAAGTGAAAATGCTATAGAGAAAACAAACAGAGAAAAGTAACCCGGCTTGGGGATGGTAGAGAAGAAGGGGAGGGGCAATTGTAGAGTGTGGACACGTTAGGCCTGGGACATCTGGGTTTCCAGGCAGCAACTCTTCAGAGGAGGGGCTCACACTCGGATGCTAATTCCACCCTCTCTCACCTAGACTATTACAGTAGCCTCACATTCTCTCTTCCTCCATTCTGAATCCACTACAGGTATTCTTACACAGCAGCCGAACGATACTTCTAACAGGTCCATCAGGTCATGCCAATTCCCACTGCATAGTGAATAAAATGCAAAGTCTGACCTGGTTCCTGATTAACTCCCAGTCTCATTTCCTATGGCTTTCCCTCACAATACTCTGCTCAAAGTGGCTTCCTTGTATTTCCATTCCAAGGAAGCATTTCACCCAAGACCTTCTGTCTCTGCCTGAGACACTCTTCTCTGTGGTAGTGCTCAAGATATCCTCCCTCATTTCCTTCATGTCTCAGCCCAAATGTCACTACTTCAAGGGTCATCCCTAAAACTTCTCTGTCCCAAATAGGTCTACATCACCCCAGCCTGCTTTATTTTTTCTAATTACATTTTTCATTTCTGGCATTTTTATCTAGTCATCTGTTTATCTGCCTCTGCTACTAAAAACTAAACTTCATAATGACAGGGACTTTATCCTCGGCATATTATCCCTAACACCTCAAATAGTGCCTGACATATAATAGGTCCTCAGTAAACATTTCTGAATAAATGAGGAAATGTGGTACTATTTTATAAAGGAGGAATCAAAACTTTTCCAAGGTTACATGGTGAAAGAGTAGCCACGCCAGGATTTGAGCTTAAGATTGTAGACACCAGGGCCACCACTCGTCATCAATAGCCTCTTAAGGGACGTTCTTGGGTTACTCTTGAGAAGTCATTAATGAATCTATGCACATATACATGGCTAAGTCATGTTAGGAGCAAGTCAGCTTGGTGGTTAAGAACATCAGTCTCCAACCATGCTGCCCATCAAAACTGGACTGGATTTTTAAAAATGTGGTACATATAGATGAAGTCATAAAGGACAAACATACGGACTGCACATAAGTGAAGGATATGAATGAATTTAGAGTCTATAATACTCAGTGATCTATCACAGAAACAAAGAACTGATTACCACATGTTCTCAACCATAAGTGGACCCTGAACACTTATAATACTATAAGGAAGTGATTGACAGTGGTGGGATACTGCAAGAGGAGGGTGAGGAGGAACACAACATCAATAAGCATACCTGATCTCAAACCAAGCAGAGGGGCCCAAAGGAAAGCCCAAACTTTACCTGTACAATGACCACTTGTTTACCTAAACCTGAATTGCACCCCACATCTTTTAAATAAAATTTAAGCCGGGCTCGGTGGCTCAGCCTGTAATCCCACACTTTGGGAGGCTGAGGTGAGTGGATTGTCTGAGCCCGCGGGTTCGAGACCCGCCTGGGCAATTTGGCGAAACCTCATCTCTACAATAAATCAAAAATTAGCCAGGAGTGGTAGTGTGCGCCTGTAGTTCCAGCTACTTGGAAGGCTGAGGCAGATCGCCAGAGCACAGCAGGTCGAGGCTGCGGTGGCCGGGAGCGGCCACTGCACTCCAGTCCGGGTGACAGAGTGAGACTCTGACTCAAAAAAATAAAAAATAAAATAAAATTTTAAAAAATAAAATAAAGCTTTAAGGGTATTTAAATTAAAAATAAAAATAACAGTCTGGTATTGCTCTATGCTCTTAAACAAATAAATTACGGAATTGTTATTTGCTTCATCTACAAATTCAGAGTAATATGAGTCCTTAACCTCACAGGGTTATTGGGAAAGAATAAACAAGTTAATATCTATAAATTACTTAGAAAAAGTCTGAAACAGTATAGGTAGACATTAAGTGCTTAATTATTGTTATTATTAGAGAATAATGGTTTCTGGGCATGAAAACTTGGTTCTAACCAGACTGAATATACTGACGTAACCACAGGCAGCAAAAGCAAGTGTGAAGGTGTGATCACAGTCAGAAGTCTACACTCTCTTCTGCCAGCACCACTGCAATCCCTACGTGGAAGGAACTGTGGGAAGTAACAATGCTGTCAACACACTTTTAGACTCATGTCTCTCTGCTTACTTTAGGGAATTCTGGGGAGCACTGAGAGGAAGCAAGAACAAATTCTTAAAGGGAACCAAGTGGCCCCAATGGCAGGCTACACACTAGACTGTGGCCATATGAAGAGGTATACAGGAGTTCCAGATAGAGGAAACCTCCTCCAGGTGAGGCGACCATGGTTACTAAGCATGTCTCTATATCTGTGAGAGGCATTGCAGATAGGGGTTGGCACTATTATTGCTTGCTTCTAGTTCAGGGGGTGGCCCACAAGATATCTTCTTAAACATTTAACAAAAATAATAACTGTTATCTTTCTATTTCTATAATAAAAATCCATTTGTAAAGCAGAATACAAAGAAACTCATATATGCTATAAGACACCTTCATACTTTGCATTTATTTTCAAGTATAGAAAAGAGCTTGATTTGTTTACCAATCAAAACTTTCAATATACCTAAGATGACTGTGTGTTATGATTTTTAGATCACTGCATGCTTGAACATCTGGTTACCTTAGGTTAAAATCTAGCTGGTTAATTTTTTCCGACACTAAAGGTGTAGAACAAACTTCGGAAACAGGTTTGACCATCAGGAATACAGGAGACAGAAACCTAAATGAATAAAAGCCAAAACCCATCTTGCCAATAACAATATACTGCTACACTTCTTTTAGAAATTGAAAATCATCATATTCATAGAGGCTTGGAGGCAGAAGAAATCTACAAGGCACACTGAGCAGAGAGCCTCAAAAACTACACTTTAATTCTTTTGCCTATCAAAGTAAGAGAATGTTTGCTTAAAACCCAGCTAAGAATTTTTTTTTTTTTTTTTTAGTTGGAGTCTCACTCGGTTGCCCAGACTGGAGTGCAGTGGCCGCTCCCAGCCACCTCAGCCTTGACCTGCTGGGCTCAGCCTTCCGAGTAGCCGGAATTACAGGCATGCGCTACCATGCCCAGCTGATTTTTTGATTTATTGTAGAGATGAGGTCTTGCTGCCCAGGCGGCTCTCGTACCCGCGGGTTCAGGCAATCCACTCACCTCAGCCTCCCAAAGGCACGGGATTACAGGCTGAGCCACTGAGCCCGGCTCCAGCTAAGAATTTTTAGGACAGCCCAGAAGACTATCATTTTGCCAAAACTAGCCGTTACTACAGGTCAAAAATATATACTCTAGATAAGCATTTAAGCTTGGAAAATAAAGCAGCAGGCATTAAATCAAAGTACTGCAATCATGTATGTTAACTACATGGAAGGGGGAAAAATAAAACACCATGTGAAAATGGTACTCTCAGAAGTTGTTCTAAACAACCAGATCAAGTGAGCACCCTGCGAAACACAAATAACTCTATTTCAACAAAGTGATTGTTTTATTTTAAAGCATAAATCAACCAAGCATGTACTTCATCTATGAACTAAAGAAATACATACTTGCATATCAAATAAAGAGAAAATAAAGAGATTTTTTAAACATTTGTCTGTACAACCTAAATTCTAAACATAATGCAATAACCAAAATGTGTCACAAGGGGATGAACAAAGAACCTCTCTTACTACTTTCTAGAGAATTACATATGTACACACACACTGGTATGGTATAACACATTTATAAAAACCTTATGAATCCTTAAATGTTTACTTATGTTTGATGTATCTGTTCTAACTAAACCTTCTTTCATTATGAATGTTGCCTTAGAAAGCCATTGCTCTGAATGGGCAATTATAGAATCACACTTCATTATATTCAGTGGTCATAATATAGATCTTTCTTTTTAAGTAACTGATTTTAATTATAGAGGTAATGTTAGCTCAATTTTAATGAGAATAATCTTATCACTTTTCTTCAAGACAAAACACTAAAAAAAAAAAGATAATTGGTTCAAGCTGGATTGCTATTTATAATACAGACAATCGGATAATGTTATCATAACTTGAGTATATTGCTTCATAGTATATGAGTAATAACTGAAGCAACAATGTGAAACACATGATATTACTATCATTGAATAGCTAATAGAATTCAATCCAGAAACACACCTCAAGTGAAAAATGGCTCACTCCAATCTGACCCATATTTACCCAAAAAACAATAAACTGGCCCTTCACTGTGACAGTTTGCATTTGGTCCCATAAGACCATATAAGAGGTTGTGAAAGCTCTGAAATAAGCCATCATCAAGGAAATGACTCACTAGTCAGAGAGAGCACCTTTGGGCACAATGGCACCACACTATGAGCCACAGTGTAAATGAAGACTCGGTAAAGAGGATTGATGGGATTGAAAGAGGATGGGAAAGGGCAAGGCGTCTTTTCAGGAAACGGAAGCTGCGCTGAGAGTCAGACGCGTCAGGTAATACTTGTGTTCACGAAGTCTGCCATTATTATCATACAGCACTCCAGAAGGTCAAGAAAATTTTTTCACAAAAACTCTGTGATAAAAATTTCTTATTAATGCAATTCATAAAAACTCTTAGTAAATAATATTAAATCTGTGCTTTTGCGGATCACACCAAGTTATTTAGACAAATGGTGTATTTGCATGCTTGCTGGAGGTAGAAGACAACTTTATGTCACTATACCCTTCAAACAAGAATAATTAGTTAATTCTTTTTCGATTTTTAAAAATTCCTCATATCATACAATGCAATAATACAGAAAAATTCAGTAGCATAAAAATATAGCATCTACTTTCCCTGACAGCTAACAAATAGAGAATTTCTTAAAACTTATAATTTACAGCTGGGCTTGGTGGCTTAGCCTGTAATCCCGCGCTTTGGGAGGCCGAAGCGAGTGGATTGCCTGAGCCTGTGGGTTCGAGACCTGCCTGGGCAACTTGGCAAGACCTTACCTCTACAATAAATAAAAAATTAGCCAGGCGTGGTAGCACAGGCCTGTAGTTCCGGATACTTGGAAGGCCGAGGCGGAAGGATTGCAGGAGCCCAGCAGGGAGAGGCTGCAGTGGCCAGGAGTGTGCCATTGCACTCTAGTCTGGGCAACAGAGTCAGACTCCAAATCAAAAAAACAAAAACAATAATAACAACAACAACAAAAACTTATAATTTACTATGGCAGGATAGTACATAGGTGAGAATTTAAATACTTAAAAGGTTAAAAGAAAAAAAATCTATAAAATTAAAATTCCACTTTAATTTTTTAAAATGGATTGTCTTATAGAAGACTTTATAGAGAATATTTATATATATCCCTTATCTTTACATTGAACCCTGCATGTACATACAATAATAAAAAGAACTAGCACAAGGCCGGGTGCAGTGTGGCACAAGCCTGTAATCCCAGCACTTTGGGAGGCCGAGGTGAGGGGATTCTCTGAGTCCATGGGTTTGAGAACAGTCTGGGCAACTGAGCGAAACCTCATCTCTACAATAAACAAATAATTAACTGAGTGTGGTAGCACACACCTGTAGTTCCAGCTACTTGAAGGCTGAAGCAGAAGGATTGCCTGAGTCCAGCAGGTCAGTGCTGGGGTGGTTGTAGCATGCCACTGCACTCTATCCTGGGTGACAGAATGAGACTCCAACTCAAAAAAAAAAAAAGAACTAGTGCAGGCCAGGCGTGATGGCTCACATCTATAACCCCAGTACTTTGGGAGAAGGTGAAAGTATTGCCTGAGCCCGGGGTTTGAGATCAGCCTGGGCAACTTGGCGAGACCTCAACTCTACAATACATCAAAAAATTACCCAGGCATGATGGTGTATGCCTGTAGTCCCAGCTACTTTGGGAAGCTGAGGCAGAAGGATTGCCTGAGCCCATCAGGTCGAGGCTATGGTAGCTATGAGTGTGCCACTGCACTCCAGTCTGGAAGACACAGTGAGATTCCAATTAAAAAACAAAAACAAAACTAGTGCTACCAGCAAAAATCTTGGAAAATTAAGGCCTGAGTTCCAGTTCCAATTATACCAATAGTTAATGATATATGATTTTGTTTTCATTTTTCTAATATTTAAAACAGGTGTAATGCCTACCTTTCAGACGAATGAAAACTAATATGGAAATGATAGATAAACATTTGTTCAATAAATGAGGAAAATGACTAAAGGATATTGTAGTTTATGTAAGGACTAGTAAAAATTCACTAAAAAGAGCCAGGAAGGGCTTGTTAATACTAAACACCAAACAAAGGCACTCAAGTTGTTTTTGTTTTGTTTTGTTTTTTGCTTTTAAGTTTTCTGATTCAATTTGACTATTTGTTTTTTTCTGAATCTTAATTTTGGTTTGAAAAAAATACCACATTCATTCATCATCCCTGCTTAAAGATATAATGTAATTAAATTATTTTCAAGAACAATGCAAGAAAGAACATTCTCATCTTCTAAAATCAACCAGGATATAAGCTCTAAAAAATTTAATGAGTTCTGATTTTCTTTCTATAATGTACATGATGGAAATGTGTGTTTATGGATAAACTGTAAGTATAACTAACTGCTAGCACATCACAATGCTGATATACTCTAGCACTGATTTCACCTAGCAGCAGACCCTGAAATTAACTTAGATAAAAAGTGCAAATCAAGATTTAAAAATCAACAGACGGGAAAATAATAGAATATTATACTGGATTTGTTGGGAGCCGGCCACGGAGGCCCACTGATCCGTTAGGGATCAGGAAGGGCCGTTGACACCGAGACCACTAGGATGCGTTCAGGAGCTACTGACCCCATTTCCTCCCCCTTTCTACTCAGCACTAACCAGATTAAGCTCCTGTGAGCTCAAAACATAAAAACTCTTTGACCGGGACAAAACACAATCTAACTTTATAAGCTCATTGCTCCCATTCTTCCACAAACTGCAGTTTTGACTTTCACACAACTTATAATTCAAACTCGGGTCACATCTAAGAGCCTTAGTATTGGTCACAGGCTTCTGGGTCATGATCTTAGGATTTATTGAAGGTGTAAATTGTAGAATACAGTTTTAGAAGACAGCCATTTTGTTGAAAGAATGTGGCTGGGTTACTTGCAGGTAGCCCACTGTGAACTTTGGACTGGGCCACATTCCAAACATTCTGGGACAGGCCACTTTCACTTGTAAAGTAAATATTTAAGCTTCTATAGAATTGTTTAACTTGGCATAAATCAATCAGCTTAGGATGAAAAAGGTTTATAGAATATGTCAGTCACAGATTAGGTTATCCTTTGTTATGGGATTTTTAAGATTATCATATGAAAAGGGTTTAAAGGCAATCATTGATTAAATTTTCATGGATTAAGGTTTCTGGTGGGTGGGGGCCGCCCCTCCCACATCTGACTTTGTGTATAAAAGACCCGTTGTAATTCCCAATAACACACATTGCTTCTGCACTAGACTGGAGTCCAGTCTCTTTCTTTCTCTCTCTCTCTCTTTCTCTCTTCTTCCCCACAATTGCCAACGCCGTCTCCACCTTTGGGGTACCCTGAAACCAGCTGGAGGTGGTCTCCGGCATGGATTGAGTAGTATCCCTCCAATATTCACATTTGCTCAGACCTGTGCATGTGGCATTATTTGGAACAGGTTTATAATCAAATAAAATAAAGTAAAATAGAAATAAGGCAGGACCCTAATCCAATGACTCTTGTCCTCAAAAGAAAAGGAAATTTAGATATATAGAGAAAAGAAGGCCATGTGAAGATGAATGCAGAGAAAGGAACTGTGCTGTCAAAAGCCAAGGATCACCAAGGCTTACAGGCAAGTAGCAGAAGCTAGAAAAGGCAAGGAAGGATCTCCCTAGTGTCTTTGTAGGAAACATGTCATTCCCTACACTTTGGTTTCCAGTTTCTGGACTTCAGACTGAGAGAATAAATATCTGCTATTTTTAAGCCACCTAGTTTTTGGTATAGGAAATAAATGTAAGTATGTGCACAGAAAACTGATTTCAATTGTGTTAAAATTATATGCATGCTAATATATGAGAAGTTACCAAGCTGTTAATAATGGTTATCTTTGGGTGGTAGACTAGCTGTGGTTTTTCCAAATTGAGTAAACCTTTTCCTATCAAACATGCTTACTTTCAAAATCAGAACAAAACCAATAAAGATGATTCTATTTTTAAGAAGTGTACAAAGCTAAACTAGTCAGATATAAAGAGTAAAGAGAAAGATATAAAGAGAAAAACACAAAATTCAAATGGGCAAGAAGGAAATAACAATCAAAATAGAGAAAATAATTTTAAAATAAGAATTTATTTCATATATACTTGTGTAAATGATTTTGAAAACCAAAAAAAATGAATATTTTTATAGACAAACACAATTTGTCAAAATGGATCTGTGAAAAGACATCTGAAATGTACAGTTCCTACAGAACAAACAGAAAATGTAATGCACTTCTACTCAACCCTTAAAGATAGAGTGATACAAATGCCATATAAGCTATTCCTAAAAACAGAAAATATCCAATACTTTTCTTATAAAATAAGCATGATAATAATTGTGAAATCTGAAAAATTAAAAAGACAAAAACCTGCAATCATTCTTAAATATACCAATGCAAAAATGTCAAATAAAACATTGGCAGAAGACTTTTGCTTTTGGCCAAGATGGAGTGACTGGCATTGGGTTTACCCTCCCACATTTAATAACGAAAAATCGAGACAAAACATGAAAAAACAGTTCCAGCCACTGGACAAAAGGCAATGTGAAACAGTGATAACTGAGACATGGGAAATAAATGAGATGAGTTTACCAATTCTCCAAAAGACTACCTAAAGAGAATTTCAAGATCTCAACATATATAAATGGGCAACCCAAACAGAGGCTGACAGAAATGTGAAAAAAAGAGTCAGATATCAACAACACTAAGTCAGTAAGGTTGTAGGGAAGATGAACAAACTTTAATAAACTCTGGAGACTATAAAAAGTTTCTCTTAATTACTGACCAGTCAGTGCACTTGAGAAAACTACAGAGGCCAGAAAAAGAAGTGCTAGAAACAGGAAGAATAATTTCTCACCAGCATGAGGAAAAAGATTTCCTAATACATAGAACACTGAGCAGAGTCGTCAAAAGGGTTTTGCCTTAGTAGTAGAGGAATATCAGCCCTAGACAAATTGCCATTCTCTATGTGCATAACACATTATTACAAGCAAACTTTAAAAAGGCCAAACAGTTTTTCTAAGTAACTTAACGGTGCCCCAAAATATTTCCTAGAATATTTAGGGAAGTAAAAATTAAGTAACAATATACAATTTACAAAGTTTTGATTCTGATAAAAAACAACGAGGCACGCAAGAAGTAAAAAAAATGACCCATAATGAGAAGAAATATAAGTGGATGGAAAGAGAATGAAAAATGACACAGAACTTGTCATTTTTAAACAGTTCTTAACTATATATATTGAATTATGTGTGTGTGTGTGTGTGTGTGTGTGTGTGTGTGTGTGTGTGTGTGTATTACTCTATGTGTTCAAAAAGGTAGAGGAAACTATGAGCAGAATGAGAGGAATAAATATAAAAAAGACATTAAAAAGGTCCACATCAAACTTCTAGAGATTAAAAATACATTAGTAGAAAAGAAAAATACATGGCTGGGATTAATAGCATATAAAACAATACGCAAAAAGGATCAGTGAACTTGAAGACAGCAACAGAGACTATTTAAAATGAAATATGGGCTAGGCCCAGGGGCTTATGCATGTAGTCCCAGCACTTTTGGATGCCAAGGTGAGAGAACTACTTGAGCCTGGGCATTTGAAACCAGCCTAGGCAACATAGCAAAACATCTCTACAAAAAATTAAAAACTTAGTTGGGCATGGTGATGCAAGTCTGTGGTCCCAGCTACTTGGGAGGCTGAGGCAGAAGGATTTCCTAAGCCTAGGAGGTCAAGGCTGCAGTGAGCTGTGACTGTGCTACTACACTCCATCCTAAGCAACAGAGACCGTGACTCAACAAACAAACAAACAAACAAACAAACAAAATATGGAGAAAAAAGACTAAAAAACAATTAACATGGTATTAGTGAGCTGTGGGATAACATCAAGCAGACCAACAAACTATTAACACACAATTGAAGTCCCAGAAAAGAAATAAGTATTTGAAGAAATAATACCACAAAACAGCATTATTTTCAAGTGCCACGAAACATTCACCAAGGCAAAAAAAAGAAAGAAAAAAGATTTGATAAAATGAAATATAATGGCATAATAGACATTTTCTGAACACAAGAGAATTAAAATAGACATCAATAACAGAAAGACACCTCAATAATTCCCTGAAAGCTTAGAACTAAAAAATACAATTCTTAGTAACACATGGGAAAAGTATGAAATCACACAGGAAATCAGAACACGCTTTGAACTGAATAAAAATGAACACACATATCAAAAGTGTGGAATGCTCTAACAGTGCTTAAAGAAAAATCAAAAGCCTTAAACGTGTACATTAGTAAAGAAGTCTCAAATAATCTAAGCATCAACATTAAAAAACTAGAAAAAGAAGTAGTGAAATAGAAAACAAAAAAAGAAAAGATATCAATAAAACGAAAAGGTAGTTTTTTGATTAGATCAATAAACTGATAAGCCTGTAGCCAGACTGACCAGGCAAAACAGAGAGAAGACACAAAAGGCCAACATCTGCAGCACAAGCACTTACATAAATACTGAAAGAGGCTAGTAAGAAAATATTACCATTTTCTGCCATTAAATCTGACAATTAAAATAGATGAGTTCCTTGAAAAAAACACAAACTACTCAAAATGAAACAGGTCATCTGAATACGTCATATCTATTAAAAAAATTAGAACTGCTATTAAGGAAAACTCTAACTGGTGAAGAATAATACTAAGTTTACACAGATTGTTCCAGAAAAAAGTAGGAGAGGGAGCATGTCCGAGTCCATTCAATGAGGTCAGCATTTCCTTTATGTCAAAGTAGACTTTGGGAAAACTATAGATGAGTATCTCTAGTAAACATAAATTTAAAAATTCCTCGCAAACGTTTAGCAAACTTAATCCAAAAATATATAAACCAACTGAGATTTACACCAGTAATGCAAAGTTGCCTTTACATTTACGAAATCTATCAATGTAATTCACCATATTAACAGACTAAAAAAAAAAAATGCAAATGATTATCTCAATAAATACAGAAAAAGTACTTGACAAAATTAAACATTCACTAGTGATTAAAATTCTCAATTAGGAATAGAAGGAAACTTCCTCATTCAGATAAACCCCACAATTAACATCATACTAAATGGTAAAAGACCAATAATTCCCACCCAAAAACAGGAAGAATGCTAGAAAGGCTGCTGTTACAGCTATAGAGATGATAAAGAAACTGTCTTTATTTACAGACAGCATGATACTGATACAGAAAAGTCTATAAAATCTACAAAAGCCACTATACATAATAAGCTTAGCAAGTGGTAAGTAGCAACATCGACATACACAAATTAACTAACTGTACTTCTATGTAATAGTAATGAACATTTGAAAACTAACCTTTCTAAAAATACCATTTATAATAACATGAAAAGATATGAAATGCTTAAAGGTAAAACTGAAAAAAGATTTGCAAGACTTGTTAACAAGAACTACAAAACACTGTTGAATTTTTAAACAATCTAGATAAATGGAGAGATATCCATGTTTGTGGATGAGAAAACTCAATATTGCTAAGATGTCAATTTTCCCCAAAATGATCTATAAATTCATTATAATCCAAATGAAAATGATAAAAGAAGCCTTTTTTTGGTAAAAACTGGAAAGATGTTTCTGAAAAGTACAAACATTTAAATGATCTATAATTTGTCAAAGGAAGAATGAAGTTGGAAGACTTAACACTGTATGGTTTCAAGCAACATTGATCAACACAGTATGAAATCAGTATAAAGAAAGACATACAAAACAATGGAACACAATAGAGGGTCCAGAAACAGACCCACATATATAGTTAATTGATTACCGACAAATTTCTAAGACAAGGAGAATGCATTCTCTTTCAACAAATGGTGTTGGAACAATTGTATATCTATATGCAAAAGAATAAACCTCAACCCTTATCTCATACAACATGCAAAAATTAACCAAAAATGAATAACAGATCTAAATGTAAGAGCTAAAATTATAGAACTTCAAGGGTTAAAAAAAAGGAAAAATGTTCGTGGCCTTGGATTGGATATAGAACACAAAAAGTACAAATTATATTTTAAAATATGGTAAACAGTACTTCATCAAAATTTTAAATTGTTACTTTTCAAAAAGCAATGTTGGGAAAACCCAAAGACAGGTCATATGATGGAAAAAAATAATAGTGAAATACATATCCTATAAAGAACTTATATTCAGCATACAAAAGAAATCTTAGCACTAAATAGTAAGCCAAAAAATCCAATAAAAAGAAACAAAAGATTTAAGCAGGAACTTAACCTAACAAGATGTGGATTTTCTATCTCACTAATCATTAGAGAAATCCAAATTAAAACCACATCAAGGTATAATTAGATACCCACTACAATGGCTAACATTAACCGACCACATTAAGGGTTGGTGTTGATGTGAAGCCACCAGATCTCTCACAAACTGCTAGTGGAAACATGAATGTTACAACCAACTCAGCCATCTCATTCCTAGATACTTACCCAAGAAAACTGAAAGCATATGTCTACAGATAGATTCACAAATGAATGTTCAAGCGACTGTATTTGTAATCAGAAAATAGAATCAAACCAGGTATCCATCAATAGATGGATGGATAAACAAATTTTGGTATATCCCTGTCATGAAATACTACTCAGCAATAAAAGGAATAAATAATCATATTTACAATAATATAAATGAATTTAACAACCTAGGCGGCACTGAATAAACCAGAAAAAAAGGAAATATATTATATGATTTTATGAAAACTCTAGAAAATGCAAACTAATCTATAGTGACAGCAGATCAGTATTCTACAGATAGGGATGGAGAGAGGAATGGATTATAAATATACATGAAAAAATCTGGAGGGTGAAGAAAATACTCATTATCAAGATTATGGGGATGGTTTTGTGGGGGTAAATATGAGTCCAATTCTTCGTATCGTACTCTAGAAAGACTACTGGGACCAGGTCAAAAATATCTAGGAGACAACTTGAACAAGCCCCACTAATCAACATGCAATGGTTTGAAGCACATCAAGTGTGCTTTTCTAAAGAAAATATGTAAGGACATAAAAATTTCTGGTTGAAAATTAAAATAAAAAACAAAAATGCTTAACAATTACTTTTGGAGAATGCTAGAGAACCAATTCATTTTTTTTTTTAATGAAATGGAAAGAATCAGGCATTCATCCTGCCTTTCCTACAGCAACTATACAGCAAAGTAACCAAATAATTGGAAAAAAAAATATTTTCAGGGCAACATCAACTAAAAGATGAAGAAGCAATATAATTAAAATGTCAACATTTTGCAATCCTTAATAAAGTAACAGATCCAGGCCAGAGGTCGGCAAACTACAGTCAGTTGGCCAAATCTGGCATATGCCCTGTTTATAACTAGGGAACTCAGAATAGCTTTTATATGTGTAAAGGGATATAAAAAAACCCAAAATTATCTGACAGAGATTTATGTGGCCCACAAAGCCTAAAATACTTATGATCAGAGGCAGAAAATGTTTTTCTGCCTCTGATCTAGCCAACAGCCTAGCCTTTTTTTTACCATTAGGTAAAAGATAAAACTTGATAAAGACTAGCTCAAATTAACAACACATAATCCACAGATCAACAAAAGATGACAAGACATGAGTCTCCAGTTATGATGTAATAAGTAGTACACAACCCCAGCTATTAAGCATTTTTGTCAAAACTCTGAATTCTGATCAAGTGTCTAGACGAAGTTCCAGCTTACAGCAGAAAACAGGCATAAAAAAATACACTAAGTAACACCATGAGGATGCGATCAGCAAAATGCAGAATATGGAAAACTAAAGGACTAAGGAAATTATTTCCTAAAAGAAATTCGAGGGTGGGGGGAGAAAGAGGAGAAGGAAGAGGGATGGGGCAAGGGAGAGAAAGAAGGGGAAAAAATGAAACAACAGATGAAAAGATATTTAAACAATGTGAGGAAAGGGTTAACATTAGCCAGGGCTGATACCGACTTTCCAGAGAATAACCTCAGCATTCCTCTTCTCAGACTACTCTCTTTGAAAACAGAGTTGAGATAAATGCAGGATGTTATGTCTGCCTCATTTGCTGTATAGAACTGCCCCTGACGGAGGAACCTGTGAAATGGCATGCAGGCCTTGGGCCTATGTGTAACTAGAATGGTATTTTAAAAACTGGCAAAAAATTGAGGTTGGGTCTTCAATGTGTCAAGGTGACAACAACACACCTTGGCTCTCATCAATGGTAGTTGAAATACACAATTCAGGTAAAGGACAAACAGGTCTATATAATACAGTTAACTGCTATATTTTCCAATGAGATAAAGAAATTGTACTGGCTATGTCTCCTGCCTATAGTCCTTATATAAATCTAAAGGAAAATAGTATTAAAGCCATTTGAGTCTTACTAGTCAGATGGCCAACTTAGACACAGAGCAGAGCTGTGGGGGTGTAGACACATCAACCAAAGTCTTGCAAAGATCTAATTTGGATCTTGATTCAAAATAACAATTGCAAAGACTGAGGATGGGGTGGGCAGAGAAAAGAGGGAGAAGGAGAATGAACAAGACCCCCAACTGCATAAGATTAGTGACTAACTGGGTAATGTATGATATTAAGGAAATGAAATTAATTTTATTTGACAATGATATTGGGTTGTTTTGTTATTCAGAGAGAAGGAGAGAGAAAGAATGAACAAAAAGTTTTCTTTAGGGATATCACCTTTTCTACAGTTTCCCTAATTACAAAAAATAGAAGATTAAAAAATGTAGAAGAGTAAAAAGTAGAAAAACAGAACATAAAATAAAGAACCACAATCAGTCTATAGGGTTGTACAGCTAAAAGTTTAGATGTGATGCAGTACATCCTCAGAAATGTCTGCATCTATCTTTAAGCCTACTTGCTGTATGCCTTTTCATTTTGTATCTATTAAAAAAATGTTCATACTATAAAATTTGAACACTAAATATAGAAAATATTTCTGAATAATTTCTATTCATAAGATCTGAAAAATAAAAATATCCTTCTTCAGGGAATTACATGCCTTAAAAGAGGCAAAAAATCAGCTAAGAATACATAAAAATTGAGAATGAGCCAAATCAGTCTCTGGTTTTCTATCACATGATAAGAAGTAGACAACTCATCTGTATCTCTTTTCTTCCTTTCTAAAATTTACTTATTCTTTAGTTGTTAGCCCTCTATTTTGTTGATTTTATTCACTTCAACTGAACAAATATTTCCGGAGTATTCACTAGAATGACGCATTCTGAGGAGACCAAGTAAGTAAGAACTGGAAACAAAGAAGAGAAGTATGCTGACTCCTCGGGCGGGGAGGAAAGGGCTTCATCTCTGCCTACTCCAGGTTAAAAAGTTGTTCTTACTATACTAAAATAGCAACATATTAAATCCTTTGCTCACAGCTGGCTAACAAAAAGAGATACCTATTTGGCATATTGCATTTCTAAATTCGGTTTCAGAAAAAAAGCACCAAAAAAAGTTGAAAATCATTAGTGATATAAAGTAAAGCAAAATTCTTCATCATATTATTTTAAGCTAAGAAAGGTATGGCCCCTGGATGCTGACTAATAACTTGAATACACACTGCACTAAGGAAGGAATGGCCCTGTGAGTCATGGCAGGGACTGGGAGCTCCGGCTGAATATTCCTAATGAGGAAATACTGACCTTAGATGTCTGTTACAGTAAGTTGTTTTGGAAAGAGTCCTCAGGCAAAAAGATCACAGATTTTGTTATGCTTTCCATGTAAACAAGTTTTTGCTTTCCCTCTGATAAAAACACTGTGGTTTCTGCAAGCAATATTAACGAAGCCAAAATGCATGTATACTCTTTGCCTTCAAAAAAGATCTTCTGGGCTGGGCTCAGTGGCTCAGCCTATAATCCCAGCACTTTGGGAGGTCGAGGAAAGTGGATTGCCTGAGTCTGCGGGTTCGAAACCAGCCCAGGTAACTTGGTGAGACCTCGTCTGTACAATACATCAAAAAATTAGCCATGTGTGGTTGCGCGTGCAAGTAGTTCAGGCTACTTGGAAGACTGAGGCGGAAGGATTGCGGTGCCCAGCAGGTTGACACTGGGGTGGCTGTGAGCATGCCACGGCACTCCAGCCTGGGCAACGGATTGAGATTCCAACTAAAAAAAAAAAATCTTCTGGATTCTAACTCAGTATCTTAGTTAAGAATTAAAGTTTCATTTAGTGAAAAAGAATTATGCCATATACACAGTCAATAATAGAATGAAATCACCCTCAGTACAAAATCATAAGGCAGCAGTTAGGGACGAGAGTCTATTTTAAGAGCTCAATGAAAAATTAGCCTTCTTTCAAAATAGAAAAGAGGGTAGAAAACTGTATTTATTTTCTAAAGGAATGCATAATATATTAAAAATCTCACCCACAGTTTCTATTTCCATCTTGTACTAATGATAACACATCCAGTCCCAGTTTCTCTCCTGAAATCCAGATCCAAATTTGTAAATGACTGCTGAAAATCTCCCACAGGCATCTCAAACGTTGATTCAAAGTTCAACTAACTCGTCTTTGCCTTACCAACAAGCCTCCTCTTCCCTTTGAACTCTCTGCAAGAATAGTACCGTAATGTTCCAGCCAGAAGTCATGGGCATCATCTCTCCCTGTTTCTATTACCCCCTTCCCACCTCCAATCAACTAACAAAGTGGTAGCAAATTTTTTCTGTAAAGAACGAGACAGCAGATGTTTTCCTCATCGGTTTCCCAGGTCAAAATGTAGTATGAAAGTAACGGTAGATTCTTACAAATAAGAGTGAAAACAATGTTTTTCACAAGCTTTTTACTGACATAAAAAATACAGAAATAAAAATTTTAAACAGGCCAGGCACGGTGTCTCAAGCCTGTAATTTCTGCATTTTAAGAGGCCGAGGCCAGAGGATTGCCGGAGCCCAGGGATTCGAGATCAGACTGAGAAACTTGATGAGACCTCGTCCCTACAATAAAAAAAAAAAAAGCCAGGTGTGGTAGTGCGTACCTCTAGTTCCAGCTACTTGGAAGGCTAAGGTGGAAGGATGGCGTGAACCCAGCAGGTGGAGACTGTGATGGCCATGATCATGCGCATGCCACTGCACTCCAGCCTGGGCAACAGAGTTAGACTCCAACTCAAAAAAACAAGCAAGTAAGTTGGGGGGAAAATTGGAATTTTTTCTTTGTGGAAGAATAATATTTTACTTATTTGGGATCAAAGGTAAAGTCCTCTATCCACAAAATTAATTACAAATGCTCATCTGTTAATACTGGCATGCAAAGAGATTCTACTTAGGCCAGGCATGGTGGCTCACACCTATAATCTTAGCACTTTGGGAGGCTGAGGTGAGAGGACTGCCTGAGCCCACGGGTTCAAGATCAGCCCGGGCAAATTGGCAAGCCCTCAACGCTACAATAAATCAAAAAATTAGCTGAGCTTGTGGCGCATGCCTGTAATTCCAGCTCCTTGGAAGGCTGAGGCAGAAGGATCTCCTGAGCTCAGCAGGTCGAGACTGGGGTGGCTGTGAGTGTGCCACTACATTCCAGCCTGGGTGACAGAGTAAGACTCCAACTTTTAAAAAAATTGATTCTAATTAGTTCATCTTTAAAACCGTTTTTCACACAGATAGGCAATGCCAAATACTGATAACAATCAACAAGCATGTGATTTTAATTGAGCAAATTCATCATTGGGAAGGCATTTATAGAATTCTATTCTTGATATTTGCCTTTTAGCATGTCATTTACAATGCAGATTAATCACTTCCAAGAAAGGTTAGGTGAGAGCTCCTGTGGCACATTTAAATAGATTCTGAAGTATGGAAATTTACTTTGCTCTTGCATTAAGGTCCAAAAAAGAATGCTGCTAGTACTACAGTTTGAGCTCAGAATATTTATCTGCTGCAAATTTGGAAAGGAATAAAGAGCTTGCTTCTTGGTTTAACTTGAAGTATAGAAAGCAGCTTAACATTTTACAGGATACAAACATTAGTTGCTATCAAAATAACATCACTATAATAAATGTTTTACACAGAAGTGTCATTTTGCCTTTTAATTCTGGATTAATTTAATTAAGAAACAGCAACATTTCAGCAAAACCTAATTTCCAAAGCCATTTAGTGCTCAAAAACAATAGCTGAGGGCAGTTCTCATTCGGAAAAATTTCAGTTTCATCCCTGACATGGTGAGGGAGGGGATCACAGAAAAACTTTGCCATTCCTAAGCCACCAAACTGCTGTGTGTGGTAGGGCACATCAAGATATTCAGCTTTGATGTCTGACAACGATTCATGGAACTTAAAAAGTCTGTCTTCAACAGCAAATGAAGTTCACCAATGACATTATTGGTTCAACACACAACAGATGCAAGTATTTTCATGAATATCTGCTGATGCAGAATACAATGATCACAAACACAGTGAACAACTCTTTGCCTTAAAGAACCAACATTTTCACAGATACATAATCTGTCTAAAACTTTTTCTGTTCCACACATATTTTTACCATATCAGTTGTAACATATCACAGCAGATTCCACTTCAGCTTGTATAAAATTCATGTTTCAGTTTCTTTTAAATATTCTCACCTGTCTATTCAGATAAACTATTTTTCATTCGCTTCAAACTTGTCATTCACTCCTCTATTATATAACAATTGAGCAGTAATGGAAATATCTGCTGACTAATCAAGAACCAAAGAAAACCATTTGAAATCATTCAACTTGTTTTTATTTATTTATTTATTTATTTATTGAGTTGGAGTCTCACTCTGTCACCCAGACTGGAGTGTAGTGGCCGCTCCTGGTCACCGCAGCCTCGCCTGCTGGGGCCCGGCGATCCTTCCGCCTCAGCCTTCCAAGTAGCTAGAACTACAGGCATGCGCTACCATGGCCGGCTAATTTTTTTTTGGGGGGGGAGATTTATTGTAGAGATGAGGTCTCGCCAAGTTGCCTAGGCGGGTCTAGAACTCGCGGGCTTAGGCAATCCACTCACCTCAGCCTCCCAAAGGCACAGGATTACAGGCTGAGCCACGGAGCCCGGTTTCAACTTGTTTTTAAATTAGCTATTGATATATCTCCTCATATCCTCAACTCTTTGAGAAACTGCTCTCAATGGCTAAAAGTCTTGAGTTTATTTTTGCTGAACATATTTCTTCAGCTGCTATCACTAAACACGATTTAATAAAGTCACTATTGATAAATGGCTTTCCTTGCTTGGCTAACAAATGTGCCAATCACAAACTTACTTTGGTTAAAGTTCATTTTTTTGTATTTATTATTTTTACTATTATTAATTTTTTTATTTTAAAGATGTGGGGGTACAATTCAGGGTTAGGTACACAAACGTTGATTATTCAGGTACCCTTGTTCATGAGGTGCGCCCCTCCTTCCCCTAGCAGTTCCCTCAACTGCCAATCCCACCCCCTCTCCGGCAGTTTCCCACTACTGCCAATCCCTTTCTTATAGTATCATGATAATTGTTCAAGGTCCACTTATGAGTGAGAACATATGATATTCTGTTCTTTGTTTCTGTGATAGATCACTGAGTATGATTGATCCTAAATCCATCCAAGTTGCTGTGAAGTCCATATGTTTGTCCTTCTTTATGGCTGCATAATATTCCATTGTGTATATGTACCACATTTTTTTTATCCAGTCCAGCTTCGATGGGCAGCAATGGTTGGTTCCATGTTTTTGCTATCGTGAATAGAGCTGCAACAAGCATACGTATGCAGGTATCTTTTTTATAGAATGACTTGAGTTCTTCCGGGTATATTCCCAATATCCCCAGTAGGGGAATTGCTGGATCATATGGAAGGTTGATTTCTAGTTCTTTCAAAAATCGTCACACTGTCTTCCAAAGAAGTTGCACTAGTTTGCATTCTCACCAGCAGTGTAGAAGAATTCTTTTTTCTCTGCATCCTCACCACCATCTGTTGTTGTTTTATTAATGATGGCCACTCTTACTGGGGTTAGGTGGTATCTCAATGTGGTTTTGATTGGCATTTCTCTGATGATGAGTGAGGCTGAGCACTTTTCATGTGTCTGTTGGCTGCCTGTATATCTTCTTTTGAGAAGTGTCTATTCATGTCTTTTGCCCACTTTTTAATGGGGCTGTTTGTTTTTTTCCTTTCGGCACCTTTGAGTTCCTTGTGGATCCTAGATATTAGGTCTTTATCAGATATACAGTTGGCAAAAATTTTTTCCCATTCTGTGAGCTATCTCCCTGCTCTCTTGACTAAAGCTTCATTTTCATTTTTTACTTTTGTGAAGAAATTCTACTGTGAATATATTTTCCACTTTAAGTTATCTAATTTTTCTAACTATTGGCTTCCTGTGAATTAGGAATATTGTGATGCATGCTTAAGTCTGCTAACACTAAAGCACAATGTATTCTTTTACCACAGTTTAGTCACTTCAAATTAAACATAATGCTTGGCCATCTAATTTGACAACAAAGTAATCCCCACTCCATTGTGCCTTACAAGTGAGACATTCAAGGCATACTTTTTTGGTGCATGATAGGTACACCCTGCTGATAAAATAATAAAGTAAAATAAAAACAGTGATATACATCCACTCAAAACACTGTTGAGTTAGTTATAACTGCCATTTGTAGTGTACGGAACAGCAATGCAAACACTGAAAGCTCCCGTCTCAGGGCTCCTAGACAACACACGTTTGATGACTCACTAGAATGACTCAGACTTAAGAAACAGTTGCACTCATAGTTATGGTTTATTACAGGAGTAAAAGCAAGAGATGCATCAGGTGAAGTCTGGGGAAATCGAGACATAGGCTTGTATGTTTTTCCTCTCAGGAGGGGCATATAAAACATACTCCTTCCTCCAGCAGTGAAATGCAGTAACACACGTATGTGATATTCTGCCCAGACAGCCCATTTAGAGACTTTGTGTCCGGGTTTTTTTATTTTGGGCCAGTCGCAGAGGCACAATGACTAGCCACAACTATCAAAAGGGCAGACTTCCAGGAGGAAAGCAGGTGTTCAGTACCCCAGCAAGCAAAATGTTTTCATTTATTTAGGGAAATTCTTTTTTTTTTTTTTTTTTTTTGAGTTGGAGTCTCACACTCTGTTGCCCAGACTGGAGTGCAGTGGCATGCTCCCAGCCACCGTGGCCTCGACCTGCGGGTATCTAGTGATCCTTCTGCTTCAGCCTTCCAAGTAGCCAGAACTACTGGTGCATGCTACCACGCCTGGCTAATATTTAGGGAGATTCTAAGAGCCAGATTCCCAGATGCCATCCAATGGTCAACCTCACTCCCCACATCCTCAGTCCAAAGAAAGTCCTTCTAAAAATGGCAGCCCCAAAGCTGATCTATTAACTTTTCATTTTCATGACATTATATATATCCTCTCTGCTCAACTCTGCCACTGTAGCACGAAACAATTTAAAAATGAGTGAGCACGGCCATTTCTCAATAAAAAATATCCACAAACAGTTATGGCTATCGAAGTTTAAATTTCATATAATTTTCATATGTCAAAAATTATTATTTTGATTTTTTCTCCCCTAGCTGTCTAAAAATGTAAAAAAACCCATACTTAGATCACAAGCTGTACTAACAACAGCAGTAGCTGGATTTGGCCTGCAGGCTATAGTTTGCCAACACTTGAACTAATCATTCCCAGTTACCCTTGTCTCTCTCCTACTGTTTCTCCCTGAGTTAATACCTCTATTGTTTCTTTTCTGAATTTTTACAACTCACTGACAACTGTTTCTTTCTTTCATCATTGTATCTTTACACTTACCATTATAGTGGCACACTGTATGCGCTCATGAAATTTTTACTAATTGACTATACTGTAATTCTTAAACTTTTAAAAATACTTTTCAAATAAAATCTGAAGATAAGTCACTATCACGGTAAAATGGTATGGTGTAGTCACAACCAAAGATTTAACAGAATACCATAAATGTCAATAGAAAATAATAAAAAATATAATCTTGGAAAAATTTTTGACCAATGATCTTGACTCCTGGATGCAAAGTGATCCTCCTACCTTGGCATTTCAGAGTGCTAGGATAACAGGCTTGGGGCACCAAGCCTGGCAGATCAATGATTTAAATATCACATTTCATTTTCTTTTTTCCTAAAGAAGACCAAAAAAATAAAAAATAAAAATGCACTCATCCTTTTCTATTATCTTCCTGCCTTAGAGGTAGAAGTACTACACTGTCCTAAGTAAGTACTTCCACCTACATTCTTGATCCCATATGCACCAGGAACTTACTCTATCAAATAGGCTTGCTTCTTACTTGGTCTTTTTCTTTTCCCCAAAGCTGCTTCCCCTGAATATAAAATTATATTCTATCTCCACCACTCTTAAAATTACAAGAATAACTTCAACTCCCTTGATTCTCCCCCATTAGAGCCTCATTTCTACTCCTCCCAATGGCACCAAGCGTAAAAGATAATTTGTTGTCCCCTGCTTGATCACCTGCCTACTCTTCCACCTCTTTTAATTGACATTCTACCTAAACAACTCTCCTGAAACTGCTGGAAGAGGTGATCACCAATGAACTCTTTACTGTCCACTCCAATGGCTTCTTTTGAGTTTTCATCAACTGTCTGCCTTGCTGCATCTTTTGAGAATGTCTTATGATGTAAAAATTGCACAAAGTAAGATAAACACTCTTCTTTGAGAATGAAAGACGAATTCACAGAAAAGGTGACATCTGACAAAGTTTTGAAAGTCGAGTAATGATGACCAGGCAGACATCAGCAGGCCTAGCGGAAACAACAGCATACAGAAAAGCGTCGAGATGTGTTACAGAACGGTATGTTGAGATAAGCAGCCTACAATGACGAGCATTAGTTATAACATAATAAGAAGAAAGAAGGCAGGAAGAAAGCACAAGGCTTTATTCCGCCCTAAGGAGTGAGCTGCCTTGCTAACACTCTTTCTCTAACTTCTTTGGGTACTCTTCTGGAACTCCACCATGCATACCCACACATAAGCAAATATTAAAATTTTTTCATGATTTCAATGACATACATTTGAGAAATGGCAATAAGAGTGGCTTATTAATTAATATAACATTAATTTCAGATTAAGTTTAGATATTCTATCAGTTCCTTGGTGGTCAAGCCCATCATTGCCCCCAAATAATCCTGGCCTCTGACAAGATCACACGTTCGCACATCTGCCTTACATTTTAGAAACACACTCTTTTCAAGCACTTTCAGCAGTATTCTTCTCCTTCCTGTCATCCAGTTAAAAAGCTTTCTATAGACACAGAGTAGTCTATAACACTTAAGATTTCTAAGCCCCATGCATCCCATTAGCTTTCTACAGTAAGATTTCTTTTGTTTTGCTTTGGTTTGGTTTGGTTTTGGTTTTGGTTTTTTGTAGGATTCTCACTCTGTTGCCCAGGCTGGAGTACAGTAGCACTCATGGCCACCACAGCCTTGACTTGCTGGGCTCAGGTGATTCTTCTGCCTCAGTCTTCCAAGTAGCTTGGAACCACAGGCATGCAGCACCACGCCAAGCTAATTTTTTGATTTACTGTAGAGCTGAAGTCTTATCAAGTTGCCCAGGCTGGTCTCAAACCTCTGGGTTTAGGCAATTCTCTCACCTCTGCCTCCCAAAATGCCAGGATTACAGGCATGAGTCAACACGCCTTGTTTGCAGTCAGATTTCTTTACAACATTCTGTGCTCTGAAACACGTATGGGCATTTTTTAAAATGAATATCAAAAATTTCTATTGAACTATTTGTAAATGTGATTCAAGGTATTTCTAAATCAAATCTAAGTCCTCTTTTGTGGTACCCCTTGGCTATCACCCAAGTGGAAAGAATCATTTTTTTTTAAGACATATATATCATATAGACTGTAATGATCTCTTTATTTGCCTAATTAAACAACATATACAAAGGTTGAGTCTACTTTGCGAGGTCGTATTTTAGGAGGATTTTTGTTTTTCTTTTTTTTTATGTATAAAGTGAAGACAAGATTTTAGAAAGTAATATGAAGAAAATTCTTTGCTAAAGAAAAAAACTCATTCACACTTTTTAGGGATAACAAATACTGTTACAAAGGGACATATATTTAAAGAAAATATTTACTATTATTTAACTATATTTTCCAAGTCAGGCTTTGTAGGTCAAAAGGCAACGTCAAGGTTATTATGTAGGTACTTATATAACAAGAGTGAAAACAATTTTCCATAAGCTTAGTATGCTGTATAATAGCACACTTAAAAAATCCTTAACACATTTAAAGACAACATTACAAAACTGGTTAAAGTAATCTACTATTTCCAGTATTATAGGGAGGGAAGGGATTACAGTGTTTTTCCTAACACAGTAAAAAAAGAATATTTACCAATACCTCCTTTTAATTAGCGGGGCTGTTACATTTCCATTGTGAATATTACATTAATAGTATCTAGTCCACAGGTTTTTTTTGAAAATAGCAATGTGGGTTACTCAGGTATATGCACTGTTAAGACTCAGCAACATACAGCAATATGTACAACTCTTTAGATGTACATATTCCATTGTTTCTAAATTTTACACAATAAATTAAAAACAACTATTGAACTCTAGTTAATGATGTTATGTCTAAGTATTTAGAGGAAAGTGTGCTTATGTCTGTAATTTACTTTGAAATGAGTTGAAAAATAACCAAGATGGATTAACAGATGAATAGAAATGAATGGAGAAGAGATGAGACATAACAAGGATAGTAAAATGTTAGAATCTTTAGGGAGGATATACTGGTGTTCACTGTAAAATTATTTTTTTTAACTTTGCTGCCTATTTGAAATTTATCGTAATAAAATTTGGGGGGGAATACAAATAAGTCTGCTGTGATATCATCTGCATATCCTCATTAGTAAGCCTAAAAGCCTATCTTGTAGGATGTGGCATATACTCTACTAACTGCATAAAAACAAAGGTCTGGGTGCCCAAAGATATCAGCAAGGTAATGCCTCTCACGATTATACCTAATGATAACCCATGATAATGGTTTTATCTAAGCTCCCTGTAATTCTGAATTAATTTGGAAGATTTAATACCCACAGACACGGAGGATCACTCCACCAGGGTTCTTGATAATATTCCCACTACACTGAAAGCTGAGACTACCACCTGATGATTCCAAGGAAGTAGAAAGGGGACATTATGTAAGTTGAGGGAGACTGAACCTTCCCATCAAAGGAATAGGGTTGCTATGGGTAGTGGAGACTCGGGATTCTCGTTCGTACTTTTTTGTATTATTACACCTAAGGGTAAAAATTAACAGGAAGCCACAACAACCCTTCACAGGTAGGCCTACCCAAAGAACAGATTCAGAAGTATATAATCCTTGGACTTAGAACTCTGGCCAGCCAAGAAGAATAGAGAATGGGTAGAGAAGGAAAGAAATTATAAACATCACCTCCTAGGCCAGAAGTTTTATAAATAGGTTCCTGAATTCCTGAGATTCAGGGTCAAGGATTCTGTGACCCCCATCAAAATAAATAGAAACATTTAAAATGTTACATGTCGCAGTTTCTCTGTCGTCCATGCAAGCTTTGGCATACCTCCTTATCTTTCCCTCTTCTTTCTCTAAAAATCCCTGTTTTAAAACTTAAAAAATAAAATAAAATGTTATATGTCTTTTTTGTTTTCTGATGAGAGTCCACAGTAGTAATCAGGTATGAATTAAAATTGGTTTAAAAAAAGAAAGAAAGAAAAACCACAGACTAAAATGTATTCACAGATGTAGGTATATAAGTTAGAAAGGTGTTTATTTAGGAGAATGACAATAGTAGCTCCCTGTCAATAAATCAGTATGCTGAATTACTTGTGAAAGATCTTCCATTCTCTTCCTTGTACCCTCATAACAAGCATTCAGGAGTGCTAATTCGATTATAAATGAAATCTGTGAATAGAGTCAGTTATATGTGTGAAGCTAGGTGATTCAAAACAGTCACAGATATATTACCTCTAAGTGACAACCATGTGCCAATAACTGCCTAAGAGGCCTGGATACAAAAACCTGGAGAGTACACATGTACACTCATGCACACACACCCATAGCTAAGGAAAGCAAATAAAGGTCTTCTCTGATAGCCTGTTACTAACAAAATCAGATCTAGCTTACTCTGTCCTTGTTTTCTTCCTTCTTTCTCCTTTCTAATTCTTCTTCATATTCTAAGGAAGTTACTATGGTAGTAGATGAGGACAGGAAATATTTTAGAAAATAAGATGAAAGAAAAATATCAAAGTGTTAAAAAAAATTCCTGTTAAATATCAAAACAATTACAGGAGCTGAGCTTTTAGAAGTGTGTTGTGTGTGTGTGTGTATGAGTAAACGTCACCGTAATAGAGATAATGAACACATACATCACCCATCAAAGTTTCTTTGTATATCTTTGAAATCCCTCCCTTCCCCAGAAACTCTTGCCTCAGGTAACCACTGATCTGTTTCTTTAACTAGACATTTGCTTGCATTTTCTGCAATTTTATATAGACAGAATAATGCATTAGGTTATGATTTTGCCTGGGTTCTTTTACTCTGTATATTTGAGTTTTATTCATGCTTTTGTATGTATCAAGAGTTCCAGCTTTTGTATGTGGATCATGCCTGTAATCCCAGTGCTTTGGGAGGCCAAGGTGGGAAGATGGCTTGATACCAGGAGTTAGAGATCCGCCCAGGCAACACAACAAGGCCTCACACTACCACTCCACTACACACACACACAAATTAATTGCCTGGGTGTGGTGGTATGTGCCTATACTCCCAGCTACTCAGGAGGTTGAGGTAGGAGTATCTCTTGAGCCCAGGAGTTTGAGGCTACAATGAGCCATGATTACACCTCTGTGCTACAACCTGGACTTCAGAGTAAAACCCTATCTCTTTATTTTTTTAATTTTTATTTATTTATTTATTTATTGAGTTGGAGTCTCACTCTGTCGCCCAGACTGGAGTGCAGTGGCCGCTCCCGGCCACCGCAGCCTCGACCTGCTGGGCTCCGGTGATCCTTCCGCCTCAGCCTTCCAAGTAGCTGGAACTACAGGCGTGCGCTATCACACCCGGCTAATTTTTGATTTATTGTAGAGATGAGGTCTCGCCAAGTTGCCCAGGCGGGTCTCAAACCCACAGGCTCAGGCAATCCACTCACCTCAGCCTCCCAAAGCACTGGAATTACAGGCTGAGCCACCAAGCCTGGCAACTCTATCTCTTTAAAAAAAAAAAAGGGGGGGGGGAAGAGGGAGAATTAAATTCCTTTAGTTGATCTTTTCTTCTGGTGATGGATGGTGAGCTGTTTCTCGCTCTTGCTATTACAAATAAAGCTGCTATGAGCATATACTTCAAAAAACAAAAAAAGCAGTGGCGCTAGATGCTTTGAGATACTGAAGGGAACCCATGTTGTTGCTTTTCTATCATATAGATTTTCAGTCAGCCCCTGCAAAAGGGGGATTTGCAATTCTTAGAAATATACTATTAAAGTGAATAAATGGCAAATATGACCTGATTATGATTTTTACAGTATCTACTCAAATGGAAAAGGTTAAATTTAAACAAATTATCACAAGAGTTAAAGTGGCCATATACTTTTAGACTTCAACAGTTTTTATGGACACAAGTTATGCCAAAGCAATAATGATTTCTTCCCTCTGCAAAATGTAGCAAGAAAACCTGCAATATTGGTGTAAACGTGTGCATAAAAGTAAGGGAGTACATATGCATCAGCTTACTTGTAAGTCAAACCCTTGTTTCTGTGACTGAGACTTTTTTTTTTCCTAGCCAGATTCCACCCTTGCCCGTTCTCACCTCCAGTAGTAACAGAATACTTCTGAAAGTTACTTCTGATCAACAAATGGGGACTGGCAGGAATTGCCAAAATGAAACAGAGTTCTCTCTAATGGGAAATGACACCAAGTGATTAGGAAGTTTTATTTAATAAATCAAATCATGACATAATCTTGCCACTTAACTGTCTTATTATTCTTCTCATATTACCTGGAGGTGACAATATTCCATTCACGAATGAGGATTAATTCAGTAATGCTTCAGCAACTTTCCAAAGCTTGGTTCTTTTCAAATATATAGACCCAAACCCATCTCCCTCTTTGTCCAGAAGACTTTGCTTCCTATTTAAATAAGATGTGAACATTTTTACATAATTTTCATTCCACCCTGGTTCTCCACCTAAACACTTCTTTTATTTTTTAAGAGGCATACCTGAGACTTAATAAACATTTTATATATTTTTTTCTTTGCAGGATCCATTTTTTAAAAACTGTCACTAAGTAAGAGGCTCATTTTTTGGAAGGTGTACAGCTCTATAAATTTAGCACTTGTATAGATACGTGTAACAACCACCAAAAAAAGGATATAGAAAAGTTTCATTACCCCAAAACACTCCTTTATATTACCCCCTTATAAGCACACTCTGTGCCCTCTACACTGCCCAACCTTTAACCACTGAAATTTGTTGATATCTTCTCCCTCATAATAGTTTTGTCTTTCTGAGAATGTCATATAGATAAATCATATAGCATATAGCCTTTTACAACTGGCTTCTTTCACTTGGCACAAGGCTTTTGATATTCATTCAAAATGCTGAGGGCATTAATTGTTCATTCCTCTTTTTGCTTAATAGCATTCAGCACCCACAGTTTATTTTTCTATTCACCTCCTGAGAGATATAGGGATTGTTTTCAGTTTTGGTCAATTAGGAAGGGGGCTGCTATAAACATGTGTGTCTAGGTTTTTGTGTGAACTAAAGTTCTCATTTCTCATGTCCAAATTTGAGATATTGGTCGTGTGATAAGTATATGCTTAACTTTGTATTTATTTTTTATTTTTTATTTTTTTTTTGAGTTGGAGTCTCACTCGGTTGCCCAGACTGGAGTGCGGTGGCCGCACCTGCCACCGCAGCCTCGACCTGCTGGGCTCAGGTGATCCTTCCGCCTCAGTCTTCCAAGTAGCCGGAATTACAGGCATGCGCTACCATGCCCAGCTGATTTTTTGATTTATTGTAAAGATGAGGTCTCGCCAAGTGGCCCAGGCAGGTCTCGAACCTGCGGGCTCAGGCAATTCACTCACCTCGCCCTCCCAAAGCGCAGGATTACAGGGTGAGCCACCGAGGCCGGCGCCGTATTTATTTTTTTGAGTCAGGGTTTCACTCTGTTGCCGAGGACAGAGGGAAGTGGCATGATCAGGATGGTCACAACTCACAGCAGTCTCGATCTCCTGGACTCATGCAATCCTTCCACCTCAGCCTCACGAGTAGATGGGACTACTGGAACACACCACCATGCTTGGCTAAATTTCTTATCTTTTGGCAGAGACAAGATTTTGCAATGTTGCCCAGGTTTGTTTCAAACTCCTGGGCTCAAGCAATCTGTCTGCCTAGGCCTCACAAAAGATGGGATTACAGGAGTAAGTCACTGCACCGGCCTGTTTTAACTTTTTTTTTTTTTTGAGTTGGAGTCTCACTCTGTCGCCCAGACTGGAGTGCAGTGGCCGCTCCCGGCCACCGCAGCCTCGACCTGCTGGGCTCCAGCAATCCTTCCACCTCAGCCTTCCAAGTAGCCGGAATTACAGGCATGCGTTACCACGCCCGGTTGATTTTTTTATTTATTGTAGAGATGAGGTCTCGCTGCACAGGCAGGCAATCCTGTTTTAACTTTTTTAAGAAATTGCTAAACTGTTTTCCAAAATGGCTGTACCATTTGGCATCCCCACCAACAATATATGAGACTTCTGGTTGCACTGCAACCTTGCTAGCACCGGATATTGGCAATATATTTTCACCTTAACTAGTCTAATAGATGACTGTTCCTAATGGTAATAGTGATGTTGAAAAATTTTACATGCACTTATTTGCCATTTGTGTATTCTCTTTGGTGAAGTGTCTATTCAAGTCTTTGGTCCATTTTTTTTTAATTGGGAAATTTGTTTTCCTACTAAGTTTTTAGAGTTCCTTATATATTTTGGTACAAGTCGTATGCTGGGTATGTGATTTACAAATATGTTCTCCCAGGCTGTAACTTTTTGTTGTTGTTGTTGTTGTTGTTTTGGTTTTTTGTTTGTTTGTTTGTTTGTTTTTTCTCAGTAGCATCATTACCAGAGCAAATGTAGTTAATTTTGATAAAGTCTACTTTTCATCATTTTTTAGATCATAATTTGGGTGTGATATCTAAGAACTCTTTGCCTAGCCACAGGTCACAAAAATATTCTCCTATGTTTCATTCTATGATGTTTATAGTTTTACATTTCACATTTTGATCTTTAATTCCTTTGAATTAATTTTTGTATACATGGGAAGTGTGGGTCAAAGATTTTGTTCTTTTGACATATAGATATTCAATTGGTCCAGCACAATTTGATGAAAGCACTATTTTCTACCTTGAATGGACTTTGCCTTTGTCAAAAACCAATTGATCATATTTGTGTAGGTTTGTTTGAACTTGCTACATGACTTATGTTTCTATCCCTTCACCACCATCACACTGTCTTGATTGCTGCTACTTTATAAGTCTTGAAATTGGGTGGTATGATTTAACTTTTTCAAAAACGCTGCTTCAGATATTTAGGTCTTCTTAGATTTCTTCTGTTTTACAGGTTCCAACATACATATCCTACACATAATTTATTAGATTTACACTTAAGTATTCAATTTTTCTTAGTGCTATTGTATAAAATCAAAATTTTTAAATTTTATTTTACAATTATACATTGCTAATATATAGAAATATGATTGATTTTTGTGGGTTTATGTTGTTATCTTTGCTAAACTCGCTTATGAATTCTAGGATTTTTATTATAACTCAGCCCTGACACATCTAACATCGACGCCTGTGAAAATGAAAACCCAAGTAGTTCAAAGTCTTAGATGCCATGCATACATAAAGCGCTGACTCTCAAGAGTCAGTGTAGTCACCAAATCAGTGTTAGCCACGTACAATCTACTAGTTACAGTCCCCTTTCTTTTCCTTTGGGACCCTGTTGTCACAGACTTAGCACGTTTCATATGCAAGCCCATCCAAGCAATGACCAGTTCTACATTCAGGTAGTACACACTTTACATGAGAGAAAAAATAGGAACATGAGAAATCTATTGTTTATTGCCTATGTTTCTTTTTTGAGTCAGGGTCTCAGTCTGTTGCCTACGCTGTAGTGCAGTGGCAGGATCGCAGCTCACCATGGATTCAACTTCCTGGGTTTAGGCGATGCAAGATCACGGTTTACCATAGATTCAACCTCCTGGGTTTCAGCGATGCTTCCACCTGAGCCTTCCAAGTAGCTGGGACTACAGGCATGTGTCACCATAACTGGCTATGTATTTATTTACTTATTTATTTAGGTAGAGATACAGTCTCGCTATATTGCCTAGGGTGATCTTAAACTCCTGAACTCAAGATGTCCTCCAACCTCAGCCTCCCAAAGTGCTGGGATTGTAGGCATGAACCACCATGCCAAGCTCTATGTTTTCTAATGAATAAATCAAATTTACTGCAACCTCTTCAGCATATACCAACTTAGCAATGGCACTCAGAAAATGTAAAGTAAAAGATCAACTAACATTGTGGTGAAGTTGATCAATGATGTCTTTTCTTAGAAAAGTAAGCTCTAGGATGCTGATTATGAATATCTGATGAAGTGAGGTATCAGTCTTTCTCAACATGTGTTCCAAGAGAATTATATACTACAGAAAATAATGTGAGTGACTACTTTTTAATTTTCGAAGATAGTACACCAATATTATCCTTCTAGATGTCTAGGAGTAATTAATTCACTATAAACAATGAATGCCTTGGGACATTCAATCAGGTGTGAGTTTAGGCTTAATTCTCAGGGAACACCAACTGACAAAGGCTGGAATATTGATGAAGATTCAGGAAACAGTGGTCAGGTGTGGTAGCTCACACCTATAATCCCAGCACTTTGGGAGGACAAGTCAAGTGGTCTGCCTGAGACTAGGAGTTCAAGAACAGCCTGGACAACATAAAGAGACCTTGTCTCTATAAACAAAATTTAAAAATTAGCCAAGAGTGATGGTGTGAGCCTGCAGTCCCAGGGTACTCAAGAGGGAAAGGTGAAAGGATTGCCTGAGCCCAGGAGGTCAAGACTGCAGTGAGCCATGATTGAATCAATGCAATACATCCTGGGCTACCAAGTGAAACCCTGACTCAAAAGAATAAACAAACACACACACACAAAAAAGATTCAGGAAACAGCAAGAGAGACTTTAGAATGAAAACATATCACTAGCATTTGGAAACTGAGACAAAAAATTTCTTATTGACAGCTTCCATGTGCTATCGCCATTAGGTGCTAAACATACATACCTATAAGAATAAAAAGAAGGTAAATGGTAGAACCAGAAATGTAGATGGAAAAGGGAAATAATGAGTGAATAGAAGAGAAACATAAAGCAATATGAAGTCTGGAATCTTGCGACGATGAACACATATCAGAAGAAAAGTCTCAGTAGCATCCTTAGTCCAGCTAATAAAATTCACTTAATAGAAAGATAACTCACTGTTTTTCTTTGTCTATTCACCAAAGATATCATTGAGGGCCACAGTGATACCATTTTCTGTTGTTTTGACCTATATATACTACAATGCAAGCTAACAAAAAATATCATTTTTATGATGCCTTGCAGATCACAAAAGCTAATCTTTTCACCAGCCTCTAAAATCCTAGAGAGAAGATATACCTATCACCTGTCGGGTAACCCCTTTCAGTTTGTCATGTATTTATTCTCCTAAAAGTGAGTGCAATATGCAGGCCACCAAACTTTGGGATGTTAGGTCTCCTCTGGACCTCAGTTTTAATAGTTCTCGTATTTTTTAAAAGTCAGATTTTAGCCGGGCTCGGTGGCTCAGCCTGTAATCCCGCGTCTTTGGGAGGCTGAGGTGAGTGGATTGCCAGCGAGACCTCATGTCTACAATAAATCAAAAAATCAGCCAGGCGTGGTAGCGCATGACTGTAATTCCGGCTACTGGGAAGGCTGAGGCGGAAAGATCGCCGGAGCCCAGCAGGTCGAGGTTGCGGTGGCCGGGAGCGGCCACTGCACTCCAGTCTGGGCAACAGAGTGAGAATACAACTCAAAAAAAAAAAAAAGTCAGATTTTAAATTTCTAAAATCTTTTCCAGTGCTAACAGTCTATGAATACATGGATCTGCCAAAAGGACTTTTAATTATACAAAAATAGGTTTGTATTAAGAAGGTGTGTGGGCAGTTAGTATTTGGCCATGGGGCTACAAATAATAAAGGAACTTATTAAATATTTTGCAAAGTCTATCCCTAATTAAAGGGTTTTTCCCCCATCCCTTATATATATATAAAAAAGCCTCAGACCATTCTCATTAGTTGGCAAAAGATCTTAAGCAGTATAACCCATGAATACATAGCTTAAATCAAACTGCTGCTCACTCTGAAAACTATCATGTTACTTTACTATCCATCCAAACACTTGGCAAGGAAATGGTACAAAGGACAAATCCATATATTTACAGTAGATATATTTAGATTCAAATAGTTCTTTCTCATCTACTACACCAAAAGAAAAAAGAAGCTTTTAATAAGACATCATAATTATATAAAAGCCTAAAGTGTAGGTTCAAAAGGAAAGACAGGAGATATGGAAGACAGAAAAATGGGAAGTGGACAAAGCAGTAATTTAAAGAAGATAACGAGATACAAGATAAAGGACCAGAAAATATAGATATTAAAAGATTAAATCAATTAGAGTTGTCAAGGATATAGAGGATTCTAAGTTTAGGAGCCTTTCGGAACTAAGCAAAAGAGTACGAGAAAAGAAGAAGAAAGTAAGAAATCAAGCAAGTCATACTGATGGTGTTCCTAATAAGTGAAACAACCATTAGTGAAACATGACAGAAAATATGCTATGTATGAGGTCCAGTCACAGTTGGATTCTGAATCAGAGTATGTATAAATATAAGACAATCAAATTAAAAAGTATAAAAGAACAAACTCTGAAATGCTACATTATTCTTTCTTCCATCATTCATCCTTGAAATCTATCATAACAATTTAAAGTTAAAGGAGTATTACAGCATGTTAGTTATATTCCAAATAGAATATTTGCACGACAAAGCCCCAGTAAAATTAAGAAAGTTAATAGTCTGATAAATAATTATAAAAAGCAAACTATGTAAGTGCTAGTCAACGCAGTCACACCGAAGACTCTGATTATGCCAACCAGTCAACCATCACTTAGCCACTAGTAAGCATCATGTAAACAGAAAATTTGTTTTCAGCAGCAGCAGAATCTCAGCCTCATTCTTTCCTCATGGCATTTGACACAAACGTCTCCTTCCAATATGTGTTCAATGAGTCAACATCAGTGCTGCTATTGACACCTTGCCTTGTTGTTATTGTTGTTGTTGTTGTTGCTTTGCCTCTCTCTTTCTTTGTATATAACTGAGAATTAAGGTAGGAAAATTAAACCCAATAGTAGAAATAAGAATAAAAAAGAAATTAAAGTAGACAGAAAAGGGCTATAACATTTCCATTCTTCAAAGTGAAATTAGAACTGCTAATTTTGAAAAAGTAAACATAAAGTAAACATGCAAAGAATCATGGGTTTTCTGAATTCCAGAGCAATAAAAATAAGTGATGGCAGTAACTGACCCTTCAACAGTCTTACCAAAGAGGATGCTACCAGCTATCATGATACACATGTTGTACACTATTCTTGTACAAGTCCGTTTTCAGTGATTGTATATTTTTAAAGTCCTATTTTATACATTCTCCATATTTGTGGTAATTTTTAGGTACACAAATCTCAGTCCCACACATATGAAAAGAACTATTATTATATTGTATGAAGTCTAAAACAAAGTTATTTACAAGTAAACTAAACTACACCAGACTGTAAGATTCTTAACAGTAGTGATACACTATTAGGTCTTCTTTCTTTTATTGAATTTCGTACAGTGTCTGATACATATAGATGTTCTGCAAATGCTTGTTGAATGAATGAGTAAAGAATAAACAAATATGTAAACAAATACACAAAATACAGCATCAATCTTGATTGGCGATATATTCCAATTACAAGGGCTAATGGTCCTAAATAAATAAATTCTTGCTTACCTTGTTCTCATAAACTTACATAGATATATGGGGGGAGTGGAGTAACAGAGATGGGAAAAAGGAAGTGGGGGAAAACAGACTAAAAATCCCATTTGAGAAGGTTTATGTTTTCTTCGAGAACAGAAACAGAATAATACATAAAAGGTATGTAACAAGGGAAAAAGATCTTCCCAAACCCGTATTATCTCACAATTAATACTAACTTTAAGGTTAAACTAAAAAGAACCATAAAAATATACATTGCAAATCACAAAGCTACATACATGTCTAAACATTGAAACCAAGCCTTTTAAAGTGACCTTGTCTTAAACCCAGCTTCCTTAGAGGATTTACAGAAAAACAGATACTCCTTAGAGGCTGTTTCATCAGATAAAATAAATGAGGTCTTAACTACATGCACTATTGCCTTTTTAAAAAGCCAAACAAAACATTCTGCTTTGTCCGGGTTAGAAAAAAATAAAACAACTGGTGCTACCATGCTGAGATGCAGTAAAATAAAAAGCAAAGTAGTTTCAAAAATAAATATGGGATATATATTATTCTTGTATTGGAAAAACCTGACAAGCCTTCATCCACAATCACATGAATATCCAATTATACTTATTAAAGATGAACTACACAAGTTTTAGAATGTTTTTTTCCCTCTCCTGATAGGGCTGGACAACAAGCTTTCTTGAAGCAATAGGAAAAGTGACAGATGGTAGTTCCTTAGATACATTCAATCATCCACTCCTACTGTAACCTAAGTGCAACTCATTTTCATGTACCTTAACTCAAGTAAAGGTTAAAAAACAAGGGACGGAGGGAGGGAAGAAACAATAGTCATATATCTCTAATCTATATGATTAGCCCCATCCTTTAAGATCACAATAGTAGAAAACTCTAATTCAACTCCACTGGAGAAAATGAACTCATCTTAAGAGGCATCTGACACAATACAATATAAATATGCAGCGGAAATCCTCCTAGCCCACCTACACTTGAGTGACTCACTCCATTAGCCCATGTTCTCCATTCTCTCTGTAAAAACCTGGTGCCTACAATATTTCGTGGATTTCATAGGCTATCATCTTGATTAGTCTCAAACCTTAGCTCTAACTGGTTTTCCTGTCAATTAATTAAACAACTACATACAGTACCAACCCAAGAATAGAAAACAGGACTAGAAACCAATGACCTTGTGGCTTATCGGAAAAGAACTGGTCAGACAATATGGTCCAAGTCTTCACTCTGCCACTTACGATGTTAGATTATAGTTTGTTTTGTGCTTGTTTCTCTCCTTGTTCTGTCAGATTTGTCAAAGGCCACTTGAACTCCTCTTTCTATCCTCAGCACTTAATAAATGTTCAACTACATTTGCCGAACAAATCAATGTCTAGATTCAGAGCTCCTCAGTTTAATTATAGAGCAAACATAAAAGACTTTCACATATGAAAAATAAGGGAATTATTTTAAATTACAAATATAATAAGCTTTCCAAACCACAAAAGCATCTCTAAGTTGTTCTATTAATGTACAGACACACCATACAGTCTGAAAAACTAACCTAAGAAAGTGTTAACCATTCCACTCAATCAACTTCAAGTTAAGGTTTCTTTAATAATGTATCTAAATTTGAGTATCTTTAAATTTTTGCAATTTACCCAAGTTCTGAGTTATTCTCCCTTCTTCAAACTATAGCTTTGTCAGAGATAAGCAAAATTCACTTTTTAGTTAGAGCAACAGAATCCTGTAACATGCTAAAATTTGAAATGATTTTTTAAAAATCAGCCATTTCTCCATGCTAGTAACTAAGAAATTATTAAGTCCAAAGTTTATATAAAATTAGAGTTTATGAAACTTAACATTAAATTTCCATCCTAATACGACCTAAACTTTTTGACTGAGCTGCTCATTTTAAAGACATTTATTAAGGCAGCATTTGAAAGCTCTTCAATTTAAGGATAATTACACTTTGCAGGTATGAGCCAATAGTGCCATCCACTGTTCCTATGAATGATCTTCCCCAAATACAGTTTTATAACACACTAGAAATAAACATTACTTTAAAATTTCATTTGTATTATATTCAAGTGACAATAAGATATTTTGGGATTCCATTAAAGACATGAGAAGGGCTGTGAATTTCAGGACAACTGGTTTTTGGATAAAGGAGTAAAAATGCTGTAACAAGTTCAGAACTGCCATAAATATTTCAATTTCACACATTTAATTGTTTGAGATAAGTTTCACTTCATTCATAGTCCAAATTAACATATTCTTCTTTTTTCTACTAAACAATCATCTATAGCAAGAGAAGCAATTAGAACTATATCCCTGTAATCCCAGCACTTTGGGAAGCCAAGGCAAGTGGACTGCCTTCCTGAGCCCGCGGGTTTGAGACCCGCCTGGGCAACTTGGCGAGATCTCATCTCTACAATAAATAAAAAATTAGCCAGGTGTGGTAGTGCACACCTGTAGTTCTGGCTACGTGGAAGGCTGAGGCAAAAAGATCACTGGAGCCCAGCAGGGCAAGGCTGCGGTGGCCGGGAGCATGCCACTGCACTCTAGTCTGGGCAATAGAGTGAGACTCCAACTCAAAAAAAAAAAAAAAAAAAAGAACTATATCCCAGCTCAGCCAGAAAAATTTTTGTGCATTTAAGTAACGCTGCTGTTAACTGAGATACTTAACTGAGTGGATACCATGAGAAAGACATTACTAAAAACTACAGGAGAAACTAAGAGGAATTTTTTTAGAAGTTTGTTTCTCAAACATTCTCCTAAAATTGAAAAACAGGTGAAGAATCAATGATGAATAGCATAAAGTCCTAACCTAACATCCTAGTCCCAGAAAATTTCATGCCTAAATAGTAAAAAGGATGGGAAGAAATCAAGGTGGGAAGAGGTCTCAAAGAGTATCAGTAGAGTATAAGACAAAGCAACATCAAAAATCTTAAGAAAATACTTATTAATGTATGAGGCTATATATACAATAGGTAGCACTGTATCCAGAAAAAAGGCTGACTCTAAGATCTTATCTAATCTAAGTCATGTAGCTAGAAAATAGCCGTGTCCATGACTCCAAACTCCAAGGGCAGAGCTCTTTCCAATGTGCCATAGATTCTACCACCTTCTCCAGATTAGGTTGGTGTCATTCTAGGCTCATAACCAAGAGAAAAGTTTCCTGCCCTCCATAAGCTCTTAGAAGAACATGAATAACAACAACTCTGTACTCATCTTAAGGATGTGCCAATGCAACAGTTATAACGTCTAGATTTTAAATTTCATTAGAACCATGCTAGGATGTCTAAATTTACTTGTGAAAGAATATAGTGTAGAGAGCGTGACATAAATTACGTGAGTTGGTTTAAGCTACAACTCTGAGTGCATTCATTCTTTTACCTAGTATTTAATCAGATATGCCACCTTTCAGAAGAGATTACTGCACATGGTTTAGCTTTCATCTTTGGCCAACACTAGAGCTTTTGCTAATTAGCATTATAAATAATAAGTTTTCATTTTTGAAAGTAGTGGTTAACTGCTAATCACCATAAAAGACAGTAGAAATGAGATCTCATTAGCAAAATCAGAGACACTCAAGATAAGTAGATTGGCTAAAATATATTCCAGAACAGGGTAAAGAAACTTCAAGCACACTAGCCTAAACCAGTGTTTCTCAAAGCATCTACAGTGACAGACCAGGATTTTTATTTCCAACCTCTTGTAAACCAATTATCTTGTCAAATACAATGAAAATGAATTATGACACATTGCAGCAATTTAAACTGCCTTAAATGTCTTTCAAATGCTTGCTCTCAATTTCTACACTTGTTACAGACCAGCAATCAATAGTTAACAATGTGGCACTGATGCACAGAACACACTTTGGTTAGCAGTGGCCTAGAACACTAAGGATGCAATTCTGGCTTGGTCTCTGACCCACCTTCATTCCAGACACTAAGCAGAGGATTCTGGGTGCCTGAGGCTATGTTGTGTACAGTGTGACACTATATTGTCTCATCTGACTCAAGTGAGCCTTTCTTGTAAGGTTTGATTTAATTACCCAAAAAGAGAGAGTGAGGACTTCATCAAGCTTACAAGAAGCTGAACCATGCCAGCTCGCTTAATAAACTCTTATTGCAGATTTTGGACCGGGACTTGCTTTCATTATAACCTGACAGCTGGGTATAGAAAAACAACTAATTCTCATTAGTAGTTACTATTGTCTACTCTTCCACCCCTGCACACACACACTCACAAACTGTAATAATTTTACATGATAAAATTTAGTTAGTTGCAAACATCAGTGCCTAATATGTAAAAAGTGATATGGACCTATAATTTTCAAATTAGTAAATGACTATAAAGTTGGCTAAATTCTTTTTGAAAAATGTTTTATCTTGAGATATTACCTCTTGGACAAAGGTGTCACAATCTTCTAATAGTTGTCTCTGAGGAAAGCACCAAGGCTGAAGGAGTTATACCCAAGTGAGCAAATTCAAAACAGCGCCATGGTTTATATAATCAGAATATTTGAAAAATAGTCTAGGATAATCTGAAAAAATAAGAGTGTCTTTGACACCATGTTAGATATAAGGAGTCAATAAATAAGTATTAAATATAGTAAAATGCATAGCCCTTCCAAAAGGACTATAATATCAGATGAGGTTCCAAAACATTAAAAAAGATCCATCCAAGTAAAAGTGTGATACCGCATATATTCAAACTTCCGACAGGATTGCTTTGGAGGCTTGATTCTTGTTTTTAAAGAATATTTCTAATACCTCAAAGATAATAATTTTCTGGAAGCTATCATTTCAGGTAACATAAAAAGATAGCACTTGAAGTTTTTATTTTCCACATGTGTGCTGATGATGGCAGTAGTCTGGTCTGATGACAGAGGACAAGGAGAAGCCCTTTATATGGTGTTGCTGCCACTGCATCTGGTAGAGAAAGGCAGTCAGAAGACACCTGAGTATCTTAAATTGAGAGGTCTAAGGAGGCACTGCTAAGTGCCCTCACCCCTAGAAAGACAGTCATGCAGGGTCCTAAAAGCACTCTCCAAATATAGAACAAAATGAGATCCAATCAGCAATTAACAATGTTTATAGCTGCATTTTTTATTATTTCAGGTCATGTTAGCTCCCTGTTGACCTGGAAAATGTTTATCTTGTATGTATCATAATGCCTAACACAATACCTGATAATGTGGTAAGCACATAATGACCATACTCTCAAATATACTGTGACTACATCTGCTTAAAAGTCTTTCATGTTTTAATTATTAGAACCAGAAAGCTAACAAAATGTTATTAGTAGTAATCATATTTATCTAAAAACAACTTCAGTTATGTGCAATAAATTGGTATTTTTGTTCTTTCAACCACTCATTCAAATATCTACAGATAGCCTATATATCCAGCAATGGAATAGAGACTGGTAAATTCTGGACATTACAAAAAGAAAGTGGAAACATCTGTTAGTTTTCCCAAAACTAGAGTATTATGGGTGGGAGAGGGAGGGGAAGGGTAACAAATACATTTTTAAAATGATAAATTCAAGAACATAATCTCAAAGAAAATTAGATTTCCCTTAAAGGTTCCCATATACCATCATTTGACGTCTGGCCGATGGCAAATAACAAGAAAGACAAGATATATTCTAAAAGAGAAAGTATCTATAAACTATTACAGGGTCAGACAGTATTTTCTAAGATATGTTTAGCCTGGGGGAGGATTTCAAACCTTCGAACTAAGGATAACCTGATAGGAGTATCTTTAAAATGATGTAATTTATGTAAGAATTGCTAAGCAGCATCCATATCTTGGCTTTGGAAGACAAAAATTGTCAAGGAATTGTAAAAAATGACTTCAGTAGTGACAGAAAATGCAAAATAAAACACATTTTCTTTATGCTCCGATTTCCAATGTTTTACTTTTGTTCCCTACATTAACCCTACCCTTCTGACTCCACACTACATTCCCGCAGCTAGATAAAAAATAAAGCAATCACACAAATGAAGCCCCAGACAAAAACTGAGCTCTTCAACCTTAGCTCATTTATCTCATTGATGCACATGTTGACTCCCTATACTACTGACCACAACACTTGGTTGACATTTTTTTAAAACCCTGCATTGACATTCACACATACCCTACTCTGCTGTGCTCACTCAAAATTAAGCATGATCTAATGATTTCCAACTTCTTCCTTGGCTAAAGCAACTAACGTACTCCTCTCATCAAATTTCCCAAAACAGTAACTTTCTCAGATGGAATAATAATTTAAAGAACCCAGATTCAACAAATGCAAGTAAAATAAAATATGAATGAGTATAACAAGAGTTATAATTCAGAAGAACTTTAAATCAAGGTGTGGAAATTAAATCCACATTCAGTCATGATAATTTTTCAGTTTAAAGCTCATAAGAATAACATTTTAAAATACACATTTTAAAGGCGGGCTTGGTGGCTCAGCCTGTAATCCCGCGCCTTTGGGAGGCTGAGGTGAGTGGATTGCCTGAGACCGCAAGTTCGAGACCCGCCTGGGCAGCGAGACCTCACCTCTACAATAAAACAAAAATCAGCCGGGCGTGGTAGCGCATGCCTGTAATTCCAGCTACTTGAAAGGCTGAGGCGGAAGGATCGCCGGAGCCCAGCAGGTTGAGGCTGCGGTGGCCAGGAGCAGCCACTGCACTCCAGTCTGGGCGACAGTGAGACTCCAACTCAAAAAAAAAATAAAAAATAAAAATAAAAAATACACATTTTAGATAGCTAGTAATCAAAGCATGGTTAGTATCGTAAACAACATTCACTATGCTGAAAACATAGTCAAAGATGATGGCATGTTAACTATTCCACAGAATAAAAATACTCTTTTATCAAAGATTTTAACCAAGTGTATAGATGGAAAATAACATCATGTCTATTACCAAAAATGAGAATAAAGTTAATTACAGTTATTACATCATGCTGCAAATATAAATATAATTAACATACAGGAAACAGTTCAGAAAAAACCATATTCAAGTACATTTTGTGATTTTTTTCTTTCCCAAGAAAATGTTCAACTACTTTTCTATGTCACATGTTCCAGGAAAAAAAATTGAATTCCTGAAGTATACTAAATATTTTATGAGCAAGTTTGAAAGACACTTACCCAGTATTGATAGAAATGATTTCTATCAGTGGATTCTTCCTAATCTTAGGCAAATCCAATCGTGCTCCCCCCAACCGCTTTCCATTATCCTTTTTCTGACCCAGTAGTCTCACAGAGTGACCTTCAAATCAAGCATATAAATATACATTAGCATGAGTCACACACTTCACTTTAATTTAATGCTTTCAACAAATGTGTTAATGTTTGCATTTAACTTTTTTTTTCTTTTTATGGGGGAGAAAAACAACCTAGGAAATATGTTGTGATTGGAATCTAAGAAATACTTTCAAATGGGTTTAAGGCCTACAGGCAAAAGTACTTTGCTTATAATATCTGCACATTTATATTGCACAGAGGAGAAAGAGAAACAGAAATATCAAATACTATTCCACAGGTATAAATGCTCTCTAGCATAGACCAAATCTGCATGTGCAGCAGGAAACATTCGCTTTTGGCACTGGACCTGCAGTGCAGAAAAAACTAGTTTTTTGTTTTGTTTTGTTTTGTTTCGAAGTGAGAAAGGACAATTTATTGAGAGGACAGAAAAGCTCCCACAGTGGAATGGGGCCCGAAGGGGTGGTCCCTAAAACTAGTTTTTTTAAAAAGCAAAAACAGAGTATCTGCTCAAAGCAAACAAATTAAATAAGTAAATAATCAAAAAGGTGAGATAAAAACTGCATTTTTTAGAGCTGAATTTTTAAAAAACAAAACATTTAAAGTTATTTTTACGCAATGTGACAAAAAGGAAATCAGACCACTTCTATGAGTCATTTTTTTTTAAATTTTTAAATTTTAAGATAACATCAGACTTGTAGAAAAGATAGAAGAATAGTACAAAGAATTCCTGTACCCTTTAGATTCCTCATTATTATTTTACCATATTTACTTAGTCATTTGCTTTTTTACATATAGATATATATGTTTTTATAACATTACTGAAATATATTCTATAAAATTCACCCAATTGTAAGAGTACAATTCAGTGATTTTACTTTTTATTTATTTTTTATTTTTTTTGAGTTGGAGTCTCACTCTGTCATCCAGGCTGCAGTGCAGTGGTATGCTCACAGTCACTGCAGCCTCGACCTGCTGGGTTCAGGTGATCCTTCTGCCTCAGCCTTCCAAGTAGCTGGAATTACAGGCATGCACCACCACACCCGGCTAATTTTTTTGATTTACTGTAGAGATGAGGTCTAGCCAAGTTGCCCAGGCTGGTCTCAAACCCATGAGCTCAGGCAATCCTCTCACCTCAGCTTCCCAAAGTGCTGGAATTATAGGTGTGAGCCACCATGCCTCGCCAATTCAGTAATTTTAAATAGTTATACAGTTTTACAATCATCACTATAACCCTGTTTTAGAACCTTTTTATCAGCCCCCTCAAAATTCCCTCATGTTTATTATAGTCCATCTCTATTCCCGTACCAAATACAGCAATTATGGTAATCCTCTGACTAGCCAATAGGCATTTGAATTGTTTCAATTAATAGCTATTATAATAATGCTTATATGATCATTCGTCTACAAGTCTTTGTATGGACATATGCTATATTTAACTTTTTAAGAAAAAACTGTTTTCCAAAGTGATGGGTCAGGTACAGTGGTGACTCATGCCTATAATCCTAGCACTTCGGGAGCCAAGAGAAAGGACCATTGGAGGCTGGGAGTTTTAGTCTAAAGTGGTGGTACCATTTTATATTTCCATCAGAAATGTATGAGTTTCTTCCCACCAGCCAAGTTTTAAGTTTCTTCATATCCTTACCTACACCTCATACTATAACTGTTTTTTGGTAACAGCCGTTCTAACAGGTGTGCAGCTGTATATTACTGTGGTTTGAATATGCATTTCCATAATGACTAATGATGTTGAGAGCATCTTTTCACGTGACTATTAGCCAAATGTATTTCTTGTGCAGTAAAATGTTGTGATGATTAGTTTTATATGTCAACTTGACTTGGCCCACAGAGTATGCAGACATTTTGACCAAACACTGTTTATCACTGAGGGTGCTTCTAGATGAGATAACATTTGAATTGGCAGACTGCTTAAAGGAGACTGCCCTCCCAGTATGGATAGGACTTACCTAGTCAAATGAAGGTCCAAATAGCACAAAAAGGCTGAGTAAGAGTAAGTTCCCCTGACTGCATAAGCTAGAACATTGGCCCATTTTGGTCTTCAAACATACTGAAATACTGGGTCCTCCTGGAGTCTTAACCTGCCAGCTAGTGAACTATCACACAGTTGGCTTTCCTGGTTCTCAGGCATTTGGATTCAGACTGGAACCACATACCTCAGCTCTCCCAGGTTTTCAGCTTGCCAAATGCAGGTCTTGGGACTTCTCAGCCCCCATAATTGCATGTGCCAATTCCTTATAACACATCTCTTTCTATATACACATCCCAATGATCCTAATACAAATGTCTACCTTAGTATATCACCAATATTTTAATTAATTTGTTTTATGAAGCTGCAAGAATACTTTATATATTATGGTTACAAGACCTTTATCAGAAACATAATTTCTAAGTATATTCTCTAGCCTGTGGCTTATATCTTCACTCTTATGATGGTATCTCTTGAAAAGTAAATGTTTTCCAATTTAGTGAAGTTCAATTTATTAATTCTTTTCTTTTTTGGCTCATGCTTTTGGTGCCTATTCCAAGAACCCAAAGATTCTTCCTGTGTTTTATACTAGAGGTGTTATTGTTTTAGCTCTAACATGTAGTCTAGTATATACTTTGTTCCTTTTTGTGTATAGTAGGAACCTAAGTTCACTTTTTCATACGGATACCCAATTATTCCAGTGCCATTTCTTTTCCTTCTTCTTTTGTGATACTTTCACATGTTAACATATATCACTGCATATAGTAGCTCTCTCATTCATGGATTTGCTTTCCATGGTTTCAGTTATCCACAGAACAATACAATAGATTCTTAAAAGGGAGAGAAATTACATTCAGATAACTTTTATTACAGTATACTATTATGACTGTTCTATTTTCTTATTATTGTTAATCTCTCTTACTTTACCTAATTTATAAATGAAGCTTTATCATAGTTATGTAAAAGTACAGGAAAAAGCACAGTGTGTGTATATATATAATTTGGTACTCTCCATGATTTCGGGCATTCACTGGGAAGTCCTGGAACATATGCCCATGGTTAAGGAGGGACTCCTATAAAACTAAAAATATAGTGCTAGATTTATTGTTCTATATAACTATATTTCCTCCAATAAGAACAATATGAAAAACATATTTATCCACATAAATAACAGTTCTAGCACTTTCTATTACTCCTTGGTATACAAGTTATCCTTCAGTACCACTTCTTTTCTGCCTGGCAAACTTTCTCTAGTATTTCTTATGAAGCCTGCTCCAGTTTCTGCTGTGCATGTCTCCAACCTCCAGTCAACTCAAGGTATATGGAGAGCTTCTCATGCCTCCTATCATGAATTCAGGTTCCAGAATTCTCCGTTAAATCCCTGGTTGGTTTGCTTGCCCATTGTTTGCACCAAGCAGGACAGCAACTTCAGTCTGAGAGAGCTGCAGACTTTCGATTGCCATCAAAATCTTCACAGTACCTGACAATTCTCCAAATCAACTGAGCTAACCTGAGACCAGCAAAGAAGCTACTGGCCTTCACAGGCTGCTTCATCGTTGGTGAATATCCATGCCACAGAGAAGAAGAGGGAAAATTGGAAGCAGATCCAGCACAAACACCACAGACTAACACTATTCTTACCAAAGTTCAGTTGTTTTCATGAATAACCACTTCTCAGCTTATTGAATGCTTTCAGTCAATTTCCATAATACTGACATGATTTGCTTTTGATTGTTTGTCCAACTTTATTATTGCTGTTGAGGAGATTTGTTGAGCTCCTCACATAATCTAGCAAGCAGCATATCCAATGCAACTTTCTAAAAGCAATTATTAAAATAACTTCAAATACATAATTAGTAAAGACATAGGATCCTAAGTAATCATACATATTTCGTCACCCTAATTTCACAAAGATATATTGCTTAAACATCTCCCGAACAGACAGCTTTTCATGACCAGAAGTAATAAAACCATCAGTCATAGCCTTTTTGCAGTAATCACTTTAATAAGAAATATTAAGTACTTTATTCATTCTAAAAATTTTTGCTCTGACATAGAAACATGCTAGAGTCAAGCAAGCATTTGGCATACCAGATTCCACAGATTTTCAAGATAAGTTCAACTCTTCAATCAAAAGTCCAGTTAATGAAGAGGTGAGCAAGATTGGCATGATAACATAATTCTCTGAGAGATGCCAAAAGTTCAATAATGACTACGCAAAGGCATGCTATTTTCATACCTGCATGAAACAAATTTCATTATATCCTGCTGAGACTCCAGTAATATGTAGCCTGCACTAATAACATTTGATAAATTATTCATCTTCACTATCTACATGCAAATAAAGGAACATATCTCTGCCTGATAATGAGTTATTTTCCAATCCAATGATTCATTAAAGAGCAGCAGACCTAACAATAGAGTTTTTTTTTTTTAATTGAAAAATATAGCACACTAAAGACAAAGTAGGAAATAACATAAAAGTCACTTGTTATATCTGGCCAAAGATGAAAAAAAGAAAATTCAACCATAAAACAATTATTTCTTTAAAAATAAAATAGTGAAATAAAACTTTTATTTGTAATATGCTATTTCTTTCAGAAATTCTACTTCAAATGAAATTGCCATTTCAAATTAATTCCTTAAATCCATAGACTGTAGAATAAAAATATATATTATGAATCGTGACCTATTTTATCTGCAGTTATTAACAGTGTCGCCATTTCAAACAAACTGAAATTTGACAGAATAAAGAATAAAACTGAAAGAGATGTCTTAAAGAAAGTATGTCTTTGGGAAGAAAAAGAGAAAGAACAAGGACTTGGGACCAGAGAAACATGCTGAGGGAGTTGAGATGTGAAAAGTAAAAAGAAAAATTCTGGAGCAAATTTATTGTGAAAATGAACATACTATACTTATGAAGACACCATGAAGCAAATACCACAATTACAGACTCACGCATTCCTTCTTTGTTTGATCCCTTCTCATTAGCCACTGTGGCCCAGCACAGTGATGAAAAAAGAATGGCTGCTCAATGAGTACTGATTCATTGTGTGACTACTGTGAATCAGCCTGCTGGCTACAGTGAAGGGAAGGAGAGAAAAGAAAGAAACCAGGACAACAGAGTTAAAAAGAAAGAGGGAGTGAGTTTTTATATTATTTCAATAGGAACAGATGGGAAGAATGATGCTCAGTGTGACAAGATCAGCTGATAATAACATGAGACAACTAAGGAGATGCTGATAGAGATGTAAAGTGATTAAAATAGAGACATGCAATTTTACTATAAAGATAACAAGGATTGCCACAGATATAGAATGAGACATACTCAAACATTATGTTTCTGAGATCTTTTACCTTTTCCATTTTAAATGTAAATTCACATTTCATTTCCCCCAAATAATGGTCAAATGTGTCTCAGTGGGCTTATTAACCATCTTTAATAAACATTTCTCTAAGTAGTTGCTTACAAGTGTCATAAAATTCAACCTTGTTAAGACCAAATTCAATTTTAAGCCTTGAGGTTTTCAGCACCTATTTATAAATCAGCTACAAAACCCTGATTCCATGCTGGTTTTTACATTTGATCTAATCTACTAAAGAATGCTACTAAACCATTTTACCAGTGAAAATTATTATAGATTATAAAATTTTAAACCAAAAAGCTAGCATTTTATATAATTCACTACTGTGTACACATTTCTGAATTCATAATGCCTATTATGTAAAGAAAAACTAGGGCATTGTACATTATTTGTACAATAATTGCTATACTAATTGAATCAATGTTCAATGTAGTCTGTTGATCTCCAAAAGCAAAAATCTTTTCTAAGACCTAAGGTGCTAACTGTGTTGAACAGTATTACAGCTGAGGGAAAACATCTCACCCATATATGCCAGAAAGTCCAGCCTGTCAGCATATCAGGAGGTCAATCATAATAGTCATTCACAAACAGAGAGGAACTAAGCCCTGAAGCATAAGCATATATTAACTGAGTGACAGAAATATAACTACCTACAAAACATACTTACAAATTACAAAATTATGCTCCTAAACACAAACCAATCTTCCCTCTTTGGTTCTCACAAGCTAAAAAGGGTCATACACATTCGCTTCAGAATATCATTCATATTACAGAAATACAAATGATCTGGCAACTTGGACTACTATTGTTGATTTTTTTCCCTTTAATTTCTTTCTCTTTTAAAGGCTCTATAAACAGTCAGACTTTTCTTCAGGACTTTATTCAACCCACCTAATTTTAAAGACCATTCACTGTTTCCTTAATATGTGACCACCCACCTTCACTGCTACCAGGGAGGACCCATGCCAAGTTTTTTTGATGTCTTGCTGACTGCTCTCACCTTGCATAAATTCAGCTCCATTAAGTACACACTGATAAGACTGGTCTGAACCCTAAGCTCTGAGTTGGTCCACTGGAAATCTTCCTAGTAAAGCAATTCAACACAATGGTGGGGACAGAGGGCAGAAGAAGACAGGCAGAAAATTCAAGTAAAGAGAAAAAACAATGAGTAGATGCACTGCAGACATCAATTCTTACTTAAATAAATTTGATCAAAACAACTCGAATATTATCTAAGAATATTAGATAAGAGTACTCAAATTAATGTTTTTCTATAGAATGCTCACAGTTATCACTTGACACATTCCTAACCGGCATTTTTACCTACTCAATTACAAAGAAAAACAGAAATGTAGTCAAAAGTCTCTCTCTAATCTATTCCCCATCATTTCTCCTATTGTAGGCACTTCTGGGGAGGCAGGGGAGACATATTCTGATATTCATACTAAAGTACGACCCTCTCTTGAAATATGTTCATCTTGAAGAAAGGAATACAAGCCAAGGAAAGTCAGTTAAATGGAAGAAGCAGCTTTGTTACAAGTTTAAGTTGAAGAACTTTGCATGTAATTACAGAATTAACTCAAAAACATTGAATCTTCATAACTCAAGCTCTAATTCTTAGCTACCAAAATTAAACAATTTTCTCTTTTTCAGCACTCTGAAGAAGTCTGAAGAGTTAATAAGAACAATGATACTTAGACCAAGATATTAAAATGAGAAAACAATAAGAATCAATTATACAGAAAGAACTCAAAGTATAAATCAGTGTATAACTGAAGACAGCCTACTAAGGTACTGATGCTACCTAGCCACACTGCCAGAGTTTAACAAAGCATGAAGAATCCCACACCTGACCTGGGAAGCAGGTGTACTGGGGCACAGGCTAAAGTAAGATCAAAGTACACAGTCTAAATCTCTAGAAATTTGAGAATTGTTCAATATCAAAATTTCTGTTGCACAAAAAAAGTATCTACACTATAATACTAATAATGTAAAATTTATGTAGGGACAGGAGCTATGGAAGAGAACATGGGAAAATGATAACATGTTGGGATGGAATGTTCTCAGGTAATTTTTTCTTCCATTTGCACATTATTGCTGGTGTAGCTAATAATAATTATTTTAAATTAATTAAACAAAGAAAACATATAACTAATAATCCATATAAACAAAATATCCTCTTATTCTAATGGAGACAAATTCTGGGGCAAACTTCAATAAGCATTTAATTTTATGTTTTAATTACTATATATTTTGCAAGAAGATATGCCTTTTATGACAGCGGGAGGAGATTTCTGCAGTGCCTATTTATATTTTTTCGCAATTTAAGTCAAGTGAATAACAAAATAGTCAAAAGTCAAAGCATCAATAACTCAACATTTGTACTGACCCTTAAATAGAACTCAGATCATTAGCTATCTTGTTACAATAGACTCTCTTGAATTCTAAATTTGTCAAATCACTCCAGGCTTTGGTATTTACTGCAATAAAGTTATGAATGCTTTTGTTTCAGTAAGTAAAGCATCCATGGCAGCAACGCAAAGCATAATCACTTCTCATGCTCATACCTATATTCCTAAAGACACTGCAGCTGGTGATGAAAGCAGAGATAACAGAGCTTATAACAGATGGCATCCAAGTTGCTGGAAAATGAGAACAATACAATACAAGGCATAAGAAATGTGTAAGTCACAAATAACTTTTAAAACTGAAGCTCAGATTCCCATTTCCAATCATGAATGAAGACTTCAAGTCTCCTGCTATTTTTCAACTCAAGTCACTATAAAGTGTGACAGGAGAGACAGGAAGCAGAGAAAGCTGGAGAGTTGTCCCATCTATGTATCCCTAGAAATGGCCTATCTGATCTTGTTGCCCTACATTTCATCTCCAGTCAAGAGATGAATACTCTTGTGCTGTATGCAGACAGTATGAAGGCAATCTAAATAGGAAGAGGCTGGGATGAAGGGCTCACTTGGCTTTAAAAATCACACTCTTTTAGTCCTCAACTTCTGTCGTGTAATAACTGTCTTTCTACAAAAATGAAGTTTAGAAATGTAAGAAAAACAAAAAGGATGTATATTCTATATTGCAACACAGTATATTAATGCATATGCACAACTGAAACAAAATTTCTGCAATACTGTAGATGAGCTTAGGAAATGATGTATGAAATATTATTTTACCAGTATTTAAATATAACATAAAGACTCCCAAAATATCCCCCCACACCAAAAAAACCCCCACTCTATCCTTAACTACCACATTGACATTTGCCGTAAAGGGACTTCAGAGTTCATGGAAAGGAGAAAGGAGACTTAAAAAGAAGTAACTGGAATAAAGCGTAAGAGATGGTCTGATCCATGTTTCTAAGTACAGAGGGACACCATGGGGAAGTGGTAAACCATCCCAGAGAAAATCAGGACAGGCTTCATGGAGAAGTGACACTGTAATCTGGGCAGCTGCACAGGCAGGATACACTTTATATTCATGATTATACATATTTCACAGTACACTTTGCTAGAATTCCTGCTTTTGGCTGATTTTCCACTTCCTAAAAACCAATCTAGTTAAAAGCCTATCACTAAAACCAGCTTTCACTGAAAAGATTTATTAAGACTTGGCATGAAGGAGCCCCACAGTGAAAGGCCACACTTTCAAAAATGAAAATGCTCCTAAATATAATTTATGAAGTAAAAATTATGTGGGCCTGAAATTATTAGTTCTAGTCAAAAGACTAATCAAACCATTTTAAAATTTTTAAGAAATGACAGAGTTAGTTATGAAATGCTAAAGATTGCAAGTTGTCTACATCAAAATGTTTCAAGTTATAGTTGCAATACTTAACTGACCTAAATACTTAACTAGAATTTAGAATATAAAATTTAGAACATAGCCTTGAAAAATGTGGAGGATTTTCTTGACCAAATCATTGGACAGTAAAAACTGCATGAAATGTGTTTCACATTAAAACCTTCAAAAAGTATCCTGAAAACACACATACATAAGAATCTCTTCATTAGCTTTCTATTGGTTAGTTTTTTATTGATTGCTAACAGTTAAGGAACACTTTTACTTACACATTTCCTAATTTAATTGCCTTTACAGCAAAGTAAGACAAAAAACATTCTATTCAGAATTTTATTCAAAAAATTAAATAAATCTTTATTAACTCTTTACAAAAAAGCTTTTTATATTGGCACAAAATAAAATGGCCAAATAAACAGAAAGAAAGAGTAAAAAAGAAGTCAAAGAGGAAACGAGACATGCGAAGGAACAAAATACACGAGAGGATTTGACAGGATCTAGAAAAAAGTAAGCATAGTGATCTTAAACAACAGGTATGAGGAAAGAATATAATAAAAACTGGGCTGCACTTTCTCATGTCCCTCCGTTCAATATAAACAGCTTCACAATAGAAAGAACAGCATATTTGGAACAAGAGGAATAGGTTTCAAATCATAGAGTACACTGCTGCCTGGTTGCATAATCAGTAATGCCAGGCATCCTGTGGAGTATAAATAAATTAATGTATATGAAAAGGGTAAGCAACAAAGAGCTAGTCAGAAGTTAATTACAGTTGCTACTATAAAAAACACAACTGTACTTCTATGAAGACCTACAGCGCTAATGATGTTTCTCAAAAGCAAGATGGCAAGGTTTCCAAAACTTTCAAACACTAGAGAGAAAAGTCAGATTCCATTTCTTTCAAAAGCTCTGGAGGGCTAGGAAATAAGTCACAAACAATTGCACTGATAATGACAATCACGTTTTTGAACTTGTTAAATATATAAATTAGACTCAAGGTCATCCCTATGGAATCACTCACTTGCACTGTGATAATACTTTCCTGAGTGTGAGGGAAAGGGAAGAAGGCATAGTAACTGAATCCAGAACTGCACATGGTCCTCCTAAGTGTGCCTAGGAACCACAGAAGAAAACCATGGCTGTTTTTCCACCTTAGGACACTTGAGTGATACGATCCTTACCACCTATAACAGTGGCTCACAATGCCAATGAATCTAAGTTAGGGGCCACATGGCAGAATCTCCAACCACCAGCTTTCCCAAGTTCTGATCAACCAGCCTGTTACCTACCCTCTCTAGTTAGGGCCGCTCTCAGTCACATCCCTCTCTCAGCAAACACCCTTGAGAATCGCTGTTCCAGGTGATGTCTTTTATTTTACATTAAATTCTCTCAGACTACTTTTTTTCCTCAGCAACCCAAGTCACCAAGACTACAACTATTTGTCTCAAAGTCCTGAAAATAAACATACACCTTAGTAGAAATGAAAGTTGTTTCCAAGATGCACAATTTTTGAGTAACTTTGGGAAACACACTGACTATCACTGCCCTGAATTGGACCAAAACTGAACAAAGTAAAGGCAAAAGAGTCAAAGAACCTGGCTTTACTCAAGATCCTCTTCACTAGAGAATGTAGAGACATGACAAAGAAAAACACATGTTATGTCTGCCACAGAGTCTTCAGCTTCATTTTGGAAGTAGGAAGGCATAGGGATAGAAAAAGGAAAATCTGGCATGTGGATATTTGGATAAGAGAAAAAGGTCAGTCACATTCTGATAGAGATAGAACTTTTAATAGAGATCACTGTCTAAAATGTCAAAACATCATTCTAATGACAGACTCTGAAATTCAATTGTATATTACAGACTCATGAACTCCAAGAATTTCAGAGTAGAAGGGATCTTCCCCATCATACAATTTTCAATTCATAAAACTGAGGATCAATGAGGTTGCATGGGTTCTTAAAGATGACATTAATGGTAGTAGAAATAAGCATTTCAACACAGCTCTTCATGGTCTCAATCTAAGACTCTAACCTATCAGAGCAGCTGACTTCTCTGCACAACTTAAAGAAATGCTGTGCTTGATTCTTCAGTTGTAATATTTAATGTACTGAAACTATCCTTTATGAGGATGTTTCAATTACGACTTATTATTTCTCAATAAAATATATACTTTACTATAAAATAGTAGTATTGAGATAAACTTCTACCCAAAATTCATCCACAGTTGATATCCTAACTAGAGATTCTGCAAATGTGTTTTTTCCCCACAACTAATAGGTAAACGAAATTAGCATTTATTTTCTTAGTCTCAGAAATAATTGCAACATATCTGCTGTATGCTTTGTAATGTGTTACAGAATAAATTTTAAAAGCAAAAATGTGCAAATCTCTTCAAGCATGCAAATGTTAAAAATCAACTGAACATTCTTATTCTGTGACAATATCATTATTAGGTTATCTAAGGAGAGGTTCATGATATCACCAGAGAATGGTTGTCTTACCACTGATTAAGTATTCTAATAGTCACAAAAAATTTTCAAGAAAAAGAGAAAATCAGACTTAAATTTCTTGTCAACCCACACCTGAACTGTCAAATTACTGTTGTCAGTTTTTTCACTTGACTGTGATGTAACACATTATTTGTGACAATAAAATCTTTGTTTTTAAAAAAAAATGTTTTGAAGGCGATTATAATTTTTATGTATATTTATTTTCCTATCAAAGCTTTAGATATTGTATTTCTCATAGGACCTAGTTTCCACTTTATATTTCTGGTTTTAGGGAATCCAGCTATAAAGTACTAAGGGAAAATTACCAATACAACTTACTGTTGTGTTAAGAATAGTCAAAGCAAAGTAGAAAATGCCACAACACCCTACATTTGAAAAAATGCAATTAAGCTGTGAAGTATTTTTTTTTAAGTTTACAGTCTCATCTATTCTCACTACATTTTACTAATCAAAAATAGATTCTCTAAATGAAGAATAAAACCTTTCCAGTCACATAATAATGTACATATGGTATTATGCAGTGTATAAAAGCAATATGTCAAATCCATTCTTTTTATTTTTTATTTTAAAGATGTGGGAAACAATTCAGGGTTAGATATACAAATGTTCATTATGCAGATACCCTTGTTGATGAGGTGTGCCCCACCTCCCCTGGCAGTTTCCCACTACTGCCAGTCCTGCCCTTCTCCCCTTCCCCTGGCAGTTTCCCACTACTGGTAATCCCCTTCTTATAGTATTATGATAACTGTTCAAGGTTCACTTATAAGCAAGAACATGTTATTTGTTTCTGTGATAGATCACTGAGTATTATTGACTCTAATTTCATCCAAGTTACTGCGAAGTTCATAATTTTGTCCTTCTTTATGGCTGCAAAATATTCCATCATGTGTATGTACCATATTTCTTTGATCCAGTCCTCTTTTGATGGGCAGCATGGTTGGTTCCCTGCTTTTGCTAATGTGAATAATGCTGCAACAAACATGCGTGTGTAGATATCTTTTCCATACAGTGATTTGAGTTCCTCTAGGCATATTCCCAGCAGGGAGATTGTGGGGTCAGATGGAAGGAAGATTTTAAAATCTTTTAGAAATTGCCACATTGTTTTTCACAGAGGCTGTACTAGTTTATACTCCCACCAACAGTGTAGAAGCATTCTCTTTCCCCCACAGCCTCTCCAGCATCTGTTGTTTTCTGAGTTATTATAGGCTTCATCCCTGGGATACAGGGATAGTTCAACATCCTCAAGACCATAAACATAATTAAATATATCAACATGTAAAAACAAAAATCATATGATTATATCATTAGTTGCATTAAAAGCTTTCAATAAAATCCAGTACCCCTTCTTGACAAAAACCCTTGAACATCTAGGCATAGACGGAACATACCTCAAAATAGTAAGAGCCATCTATGAGAAACCTACAGCCAACATACTGCTAAACAGACAGAAATTGAAACCAATTCCCCTGAAAACCGAAATGAGACAAGGATGCTCACTCTCACCCCTCCTGTTCAACATAGTATTGGAAGTCCTAGCTAGAACAATCAGACAAGAGAAGGAAATCAGGAGCATTCAGATAGGAAAAGAGTAAGTCAAGTTAACTCTCTTTGCAGATGACATGATTCTATACCTCAAAAACGCAAGAGAATCTGTCAAAAACCTCCTTGCACTGATAAAGGACTTTGACAAAGTCTCAGGGTATAAAATAAATGTGCAAAAGACAGTCTCATTCCTATACACCAACAATAAACAAACAGAAACCCAAATAAAAAGCAAAATCCCATTCACAAAGCCCCCCCCCAAAATTTTAAATACCTTGGCATCCTCCTAACCAGAGAAGTGAAAAAAAATTTGTTTTTTTTTAAGTCAGGTTCTCGCTTGTTGCCCAAGCTGGAGTGCAGTGGCATAATCATGGTTCACCACAGCCTCCAATTCCTGGGCTCAAGCAATCTTCCTGTCTCCACCTCCCAAAGTGCTGTGATTATAGGCATGAGCCACTGTGCCCAGTCCAAAGGTCCATTATCTTATAAGTTAGTGATAACAAAGAAGAAATCCTATGGAAAAAATTTCTCTTTTTAAAAGTAGATTAAAATTCTTAAAAATATATATATGAAGTGAACATGTTTTGTATGAAATCCTCAAAATATGACTAACTGATATACTTGGTGTTTTTTACTAAATACTTTCTATTATAAAGTTTAGGTATAATATAAATTATTTCTGGTACTCATCCTTTATATTATTCATTAATTGGTAAAAATTAATGTTGAGAAATTAGAATCTTAGGACTCAGAAACTGCCATACCTGAAAATACCAAGTATCAGCAATAAAAATGATTAATATACACACTCAGGCCAGGCGAGGCGGCTCAAGCCTATAACCCCAGCACTTTGGGAGGCCAAGGAAAGAGGATTGCCTGAGTCTGCAGGTTCGAGACCTACCTGGGCAACATGGTGAGATCTCGTCTCTACAATAAATCAAAAAATTATCCAGGCATGACAGCACGCGCCTGTAGTTCCAGCTACTTGGAAGGCTGAGGCGGAAGGATCACCAGAGCACAGCAGGTTGACACTGGGGTGGCTGTGGGTGTGCCACTGCACTCCAGCCTGGGCGACAGAGTGGGACTCAACTCTCACACACACACACACACACACACACACACACACACACACACTCTCTCTCTCTCTCTCTCTCTCTCTCTCTCTCTCTCTCTCTCTCTCTCTTAAAAAGCAAGAAATTTTTCAAAGATAAATTTGTTTACATTAACAGTTTTCACTAAAGTCTAGACAAAAATCATACATTTTTTGAGAATTAACAATTCTTGCAGTCTTATAACAATACCATCATACAACCTACTGGGATTCTATCAGGATTCACAAGAGTTAACATGTAAGCCCAATTTAACAGTAGGCAAATCCTTGCTAATATTTAACAAAGAAACATGGGGCTACTTTACCAAACAGGTCAGTAGGAAGCCTGTGAGGCTGGGTCATGGGAAGCCTGTGAGGTTTAAGCCTAAAGTAATTTCCTTTCCTTGCTTACAACAATAAAGTCCAGTGAACCAATATAACAGTGTGTTATGTGAAAACTACAATAAGATTATCAACTTGAACTATCCAACACTAAACACAAGCTCCCCAAACCCCAACCCTAGGATGAAGGTTAAAAAAATACCTAAGTCCTCATATAAATTCCATTAAAGATGAAAGGTGGTTTCAAATAATAAGAAAAGGCATCTTTAAGCAGAAAAGAAAATCTAAGTGATAAATTCAGCAGTATAATTAAAGACAAACCAAAAACATATAAAACATTTCTGAAATCACCATAAAGCAGTAGAATTCACCTGGGGGACACATTTAAACATTCATTTGTGTTCTTAAAAAATATTAGATAAGGTTACTTAACCATTTTCATTTTTAAAAAATCATTAAAAAATAAAATAAAATAACCAATGACAATGTCTAAAGAAGACTTTTAGAGAACACCAATTACATACTTTGTGGCAGGTAAACACTGCTGTTCAGTATGTATGTGACTAGAAACAGGACTAATAAACTGGCTAATAAAGTTATAAAGTTACAGAAATACAGACAAGCTATGATATGCTGGTTTCTCTAATGGAGTCTTTTCCGTCCATTATTCCAAGCCAAGTTATAGAATGAAGTAATATGAAAACCTACTAAAGGTTTTACGGTTAAACTTTACAGTTTGGGATCATAAAGAAATTTGCCTACTCTTTTTTTTTTTAAATATTATTATTTGAAAAATGCTACCCAAGAGAAATACAATGAATAACAAGTTCATTCTAGAAATAATGTTATGTAGATGTATAGAATAAACTAGACTCCTATTGTTAATTTGGGAAAAGTAAAGGAGTAGATAGAAAGGAAAGAGAATAGCAAAGGGATAAAAGACTGACTGCTTTTAAGAAAGCCACCGCCTTTCAATTGCGAAATGCCATGGTTACCAAACCACAGTCACATGTTAGCATGGCACAAAAACTTAAAAAAGGTTCATTGACAACAAGTAAATACGTAATAAACTGCTCCTGTAGTTACTAGAAAGTAGAAGTTATCACCTATTTACTTACAACAGTGACAATGGAAAGTATTCTTAATATGTAAAATAATGCACAAACTTTTTCATTTTATTCATATTATTGTAACTGTATCAGAGATTACACATAATTAGAAGATGCATAAAAGTATCTTTTTAAAGTATATATTGAAAATTCATAAAATTATTTTATTGAAAAGCAAATACTGAAAAAGGAGATGTGCTTCTATTATCTAATATATCTCAGTTGCACCATGCTACATATATAAGCTTAATCACTTATTAAGTTTCGAAAACATCCTCAAGTTGAATCTGTATTGGACTCTGTAGGGTGGATACTCAGTCATTAATACTGATAAAACCACAGTTGATATAGTCCTACCTTACAGTCTATATGAAAACAGTTTATGAAGAGTTTATGTTCTGAGTAAGTACCACATGCAAAGTACAAAACCTGACAGTGAAGATTAATAGCAATGTCTTAAGTAAGAAAGCTGCTTGGTGACATACCCTGGGAATTAAGGTCAGTCTAATCCAAGATGTAATCAATTACAGAGAAATTAGGAGAAACAGAAAATCAATTAAACTTGCAGACTATACATATTGAGAAAATCCTGAATTACCATCACTGGAAGCATTTGGAATTAGAAAGAATGAAATGCCAGCAAACATATTAGTAACAATGGAGATCTCTTTTAACAGAGGTTGAGTGGGGAAGAAATATGACTTAATAGTAAAGATAGTTTGTTTACTTTTGGAGTTGGCGTCTCACTCTGTCACCCAGGCTGGAGTGCAGTGGCACACTCATGGCCACCCCAGCACCAACCTGCTGGGCTCCGGCAATCCTTCCGCCTCAGCCTTCCATAGTTTCCTAATTTCAATAGACAATATTTACTTGCAAGAATTTGTCTTAAGTTATCCAATTAGACCATCTTTTTACAAAGATGTGATTATTTTAAATGATTTTTTTGTTTAGAGGACTTCACGTACACTTTTTGGAAGAAATGCAGATTTATATTTCTTTATATCTTTCACACCAAAAAATGTTTTTAATGACAAAGATAAGCCAGACTAAGGAACATATGAATATTTGTAAAAGAAAGAAATGAATGTGAATCCTATAGACACTGTATTTCTTTCCTTAGATTCTCAGATTCGGTTCTATATCTTGCTTAATTATCAAAGTAATATAGGAAAAAATATCCTAGATTCATTAAAATTTGGTATCTTCCTCCTAAAGCAACTATAAATGGCTGGAATTTTCAGGCCACAATTAAAACAATGAGGATTAATTCCAAATAACTCAGAATTTGCCATTTTGATACGATAATAAGTGGCTCCTTTAGTTACTAGAAGGTAGAAGTCATCACCTATTTACTTACACCAGTGAGAATGAAAGAAGACAGAAACAATGAACATATGCTTTATATGGTTTTATATTAATTACAATAGATTTAAATGCTTTCAGCATCAATGTACCTTATTAATACAATTTAAAACATTATTGGGTGCAACATTAGCAGCAATAAGAACGCAAATGCACTGTTTCAGAGGCTGTTATGTCCAAAGCCCCTCCAAGGAAGAGAGATGACAAGTGCCCAAGAGGGATCAAATGCGAAAACAATGCAGTTACAGGAAAACCCTCTTATCAGGCTGTATTCCATCTAGCCCTTCTGGGCAGAACCTTGTCCATGGCTAACTTCTTATCAATCAGGGTAATGGCAAAGCAGATGACACACTGCATAACTTGAGATTTTCATAAAGGGACTACTTACTAAAATTTGGGAAGGGTTAGGAAAACCAACAAAAGACAATGCAATACTCTAAGAGCAGCAATAATGGGGTGCTGTTTCCATCCCAGAAGCAAAGGAAGGAAGCAGTTATAGGAACATGGAGAAAGAGAGAAGTTGAGAGGGACACCAGGCAAGGGCTTGTGGCCTTGAGTAAAAGAAAGCAGTCAACCCAAAACAAGCAGGGATGGAGGGAGAAAAGGGAATGGACATTCCTATCTTGTTCTCTTGTCACAGCCTTCAAATTCCAATTGGCTGAATCCAACTGGACACCTGAGGGTGAGGACCCTACTGATATAATCCATACAGGTCAGCCTCCATGGACATAGACCAAGGCAGACAGTAGTTCTGGAGGAGCAACCAGAAGATATCTACTTCTGTAGAGGACCACAAAGTGAATGTAAAACAAACTGAAAATAATATGCAAAAAACATCAAATAGTTCAGCTGGCTGGAGCAAAGAGGGTAATGTATGGCATTCATGGAAGAAAAAGTAAAAGTGACCAGGATGCAGTAGAAGACAGTTAAGATTATGCTAAGAAGTCCCAAATTAATTTGGTGAGTATTAAGCAACCAGTGAGGATACACATGCAGGAGAGCAAAATAATCCCAGATGAATGGTAGCAGTATATGCAGTCAGATGGGAAGGAGAGTCACGGACAGCAAAACTCAGTAAGATTATTCCAGCAGTCCAGGAATTAAAGAGATAGTACGAGGTAAACATTAACATGATCTGTGTCCATAATATGCTCTGGGTTTCCAGTTTAAGCTGGGAAAACTGAGCCTCAGAGAAATGACTTGCTGAAAGGGAACCAACAACGGTCAACTGCAACAAAAGTCACATTATTTCACAGACATATGCTGTCTCAATGAAGTACTGGTAGTAGAAATGGAAAGCAAAGAACAGAAGTTCATTGATAAGCACAGTTCTCTATTAGCTAAGAATTCTCAGACAAATCACTTAACGCCTTCATAGCTCAGCTTTCCCATCTGCAAACAAAGGACAGGTACCAAAATTATTCCTTGCATCTTGAAAATTCTTTCGTTACATTACTAACACTTATCAGCCTTCCCACCTTTTAACCAAACCTGCTAAGGATCACCCCCATCAGCTTCATCTTCAATTCACTCTCACAACTAAATCCAAATGCAATCTCTCTAATAAATCCACTCAAGTCCAAATCTATCAATGAGAAGCTATCCTTAATTAATCCACCCTGGGGTGACTGGTCTTCGGTGATGTCCTGTAGACATTATATCTCTCCAAGCAAATTACCAAGCACACTGTTGACTACCTAACATTAATTTTTTTAAAAATAGTTTTATTTTTAGTGCAGTTTTAGGTTCATAGCAAAATTGAGCAAAAGTACAGTACTGCCTCCCCCAACACAGTCTTCACACTATCAACGTCCTATACCAGAGTGGTATATTTGTTAACAACCAATGAACCTATACTGACACATCATGATCACCCAGTTTACACTAGGGTTCACTCTTGGTGTTGTACATTTTATGGGTTTTGACAAATGACCTGTGTCCATTACTACAGTGTCATACATGATGGTATCACTGTCATACATATCTTCTATGCTATCTATTCATCTCTCTGTACCCTCTAACTACTGGCATCCACTGATCATTTTACTGTCTCCATAGTTTTACCTTTTCTACAATTCCCTATGTTTGGAATCAAACAGTACATAGCCTTTTCAGACTGACTTCTTATTCTTTGTAATATGCATTTAAGGTCCTTCTATGTTTTTTTAATGGTTTCATAGCTCATTTCGTTTTTGTGTTGTATAATGTTCCACGGTCTGGATGTACCAGAGGTTAATTATCCACATATTTACTGACGGACATCTTTGTTGCTTCTGAGTTTTGGCAACTATGAATAAAGCAACAATAAACACTGTGTGCAGGGTTTTTTGTAGACATAAGTGTTAAATTCATTTGGGTAAATATCAAGAAGCATAAATGCTGGACTATATGATAAAACTATTTACTGTTGATTTTTAAAAATGACAAACCCTGCTGGATGTGGTGCCTCACATCTGTAATCCCAGTACTTTGGGAGGCTGAAGTGAGAGGATTGTTTGAGTCAAGGAAGTTGAGACCAGTTTGGACAACATAGCAACATGCCATCTCTATAAAAATTAAAACCAGGCATGGTGGTGCACACCTGTAGCTCCCAACTACTTGAGAGAATGAAGAGGGACGACTGCCTGAGCCCAGGAGTTTGAAGCCATGGTAAGCTGTAATCGTGCCACTACACTCCAGTGTGGGTGACAGTGAGATTCCCAACTCAAAAAAACAAACAAAACAACTGACAAACTGTCTTTCAAAGTGGCCTACTGCATTCCCATCAGCAATGAACAAGAGTTCCCATTGCTCCACATCCTTGCCAGAATTTGGTGTTGTCAATATTTTGGATATTGACCTTTGTACTATAGGAGTGTAGTGGAATATAACATTACACTGCATATTGCTTTAGTTGGCAAATCACTAGTGATATATGATGCTGAACATCTTTTTATATGCCTATTTGCCATCTGTACCTCTTCTTTGGTTAAGTGTCTGTTCAGGTCATTTCCATTTTTTAACTGGGTTGTTCATTTTCTTATTGTTGAGTAGTAAGGGTTCTTCATATATTTTGGATAATATTTCTTTAACAGATATGTGTTTTGAAAATATTTTCTTCTGTTCTGTGACTTACCTTTTTCTCATTCTAACAGTATCGTTTGTAGAGCCAAGGTTTTTCATTTTAATAACATTCAACTTATCAATTATTTCTTTTATAGATCATACTTTTGATGTTGTATCTAAAAAGTCATTGCCATAACCAAGGTCACCTAGATTTCCTCATATATTATCTTCATCACCATTAATTTTGTTAAAAAAATCACTAAGAGACCAGTACGTGCCTAGGACTTAAACCAAAAGATGAATAAGGTAACAACAACCTCAAGCATCTGAAAGCACTGCTTAACAAGCTCAATCGAAAAACCTTTATGGCCGTGAATTTTTTTTTTTTTTTTTTTTTTTTGAGTTGGAGTCTCACTGTCACCCAGACTGAAGTGCAGTGGCTGCTTCGGCCACCACAGCCTCGACCTCCTGGGCTCTGGTGATCCTTCTGCCTCAGCTTTCTGAGTAGCTGGAACTACAGGCATGTACTACCATGCCAGGCTAATTTTTTGATTTATTGTAGAGATGAGGTCTCGCCAAGTTGCCCAGGCGGGTCTTGAACCCGCGGGCTCAGGCAATCCACTCATCTCAGCCTCCCAAAGCGCGAGATTACAGGCTGAGCCACTGAGCCCGACTGGCAGTGAATTTCAACTAGGAGAGAGCAATCACAGTATAGTGTGAATCATAACACAATGTAAGAGAATAGGCTGTGTGTGGAGCCAGATTTGAGTTGGGACTCAAATCCCAACTCTATCGCACTTACTAGTTGGATGCCCTTGTGGCTCAACTTCCTCATCTGCAAAATGAGTAAATATTTATACCCACTTTGCTTCCCAATACTACTGAGAAGACTAAATGGCTTAATCCACATGAAGTGTTTAGCATAGTGTCCATCACATTGTTAAGTACAGTACACAATACAATCTAGTACTTCTAGATTCTCCATAATTGGGTTAAGGAATAGTTTGAAAAAAATATTTAAAATAATCATTGCTATAAAATTTTTAATCCTGATATTTCATTTTATTTTGGAATGTCAAAAGAAGATTAAGCTATAGTCTCATTCTCATATCCTGTAATAATTAATCACCAATAAATCAAAGATTCAAGCTTAATGAATAAAAGCATGTGAATAGTAGTAGACACAGACCAGCAGAAAAAGTATAGAGTTAAAATTTTCAATTTGGCAGATGTAAGTCTATTTGTTTTTCTTAAAACATAAATTTCTCTTTTATAACAAAACAGTAATTTTAAGTGACATTTTCAATTCATTGAGCTTAATATTCCATATCATATTATTGGTTTTCATTTATACTAATCTAACAAAGGAAAAATATCCTTTAAATATTTAAAATTAAACCACAGAATTGAATATGGCTTATTTCTCAGTGACTTCAATAAGAATGTTTCAATGACCATTGGCTAATGAAATAAAGCATAATTCTCTTTTCTAGTGCAACTATAAAAACTATACCTTAAAGAAGTAATCAAAATTAAGTACTACTTTCAAAAGTATCTTAAAAGAAAGAAACTACAACTAATTATATAATATGAAAAAAGTGCAAATAAAAAATTACATTTCTTTAAAATTCATTAAATCCTGTCTTCTGAACCAAGACTCAGTCTAAATCCATTTTTTTACAAACGTAAAATAAGACTTTTTAAAAACTGTGATATGATTGATTGATTTTTAGAGATGAGGTCTCACTCTGTCACCCAAGCTAAAGGGATTACAGCTCACTGCAGTCTCCAATTCTTGGGCTCAAGTGAACTTCCCACCTCAGGCTCCTGAGTAGCTAGAACAACAGGCATGCACCACCATGCCCAGCCTGATTCATCTATAAGACAAATAAATATTGTCAGTAGAGTTCTTGCTTCAAATATTAGATTGGCGAATGCATGAAGCCAAAGACAAAATTTTATGATTTTTATATCTAAAAGAGTAACTTTTATAATGATGTTCAGTAAGTGTTAACTAAGTGGTATTTTTATAACGTAGTTCAGAAAATATATACATGTTTACCTCACTTTCAACAATTACCTTTAATTGTTTCCTCCACAACTTCTACCACACGATCTATCTGCTGAACCTAGAAAAGAAAACAAATTACTAAAAAGCAATTTACAAAGAGAAAAAAAAATCTGTATTTATCCTTCTGCTTAGATCAGTGCTACACATTTTCTAAGCATATCAATGCAGGCTTTCTTTAATATATTTGGAGATATTATACAAAATATTCTATATTAATGTTCTGTGTTACAATGAAGTATGCAATTATAATATTACAATGAAGTATGAAATTATAAAATTCACTTGTTCTCCAATGATAAGTGAAGAAATTATACTGCATTTAAATAAACCACCAGGAGTTGTGTTAGAATAACCTATCAACATACTGAGATATAAACTTAAGTTTAATTAAGACTTCTTACACAGAGCTTCAAGAAAAAAAAATCCCGGCATAACCTACACAAAAGAACATGCTAGTATTAAGGAGATCTGTTCCAAATTCCATTCTTTATTATTTTAATATTCAGAACCCCTTGAATGAATCTCTACCATGTGCTGAGAACTGTACTCAGATTCACGAAATACAAAGTCAAATAACACAGCTCCTGTTCTGTTCACCAGAGATTAGGGAAGAATATCCAGGGTGCCATGGGAGTACAGAGGAAAGGCAATAAAATCAGATGAAATGATCCAGGAATGCTTTCTAGAGAATCAAAGATGACTCCTGAGGTTATGATAAAGAGGATTATTATAGGAGAAGCCCACTAAGAAAACTGAGTAAGCATGGCCAGAATTTAGAAGAAAAATTTAAAAAGCAAAGTAATATTATGACTTAAAAAGCTAAACGAAGAAAGTAAGACTAGATCAACGTTGATTCTCTTTTAAAAACTCTCAAATTATCAATTGTATTGCAGGAAAAAATCACCAAAAAGACCAAACAAAATAGAAATATAAAAAGGAAATAAGTTAAAGCAAACCATAACATCCTCCATCCACTATTTTCACTGCTCAGATAAAATCACTTGTAGCGGTTTGATGAATAGACACCAAGATATTTTCTGGTATCAAACATTTATATATGTCTTCTCAATAGTCCTACTCTTTTTTACAAATAATAAGGGAGAAAAAAATATATATATTTGTGTGGTGCAAATATATAAATACATACATAAAACAGACCTGTTTCTTGATTTTTTTTTCTATATGTCATCAATCTATATAGATATATTTCATTCATTTTACTAGCTGCCTAGTACATCACTGTATGGATGTACAACGATGCATTCATTTATACTACTTTTGATGAAAAAAATACAATGCTATAATGAACTCACATGAGAGAAGAATCTGTTTAAAGGATTTTACTAAAAATGTAATGGCAAGTCTCTTAAAAATATTCCTTTGTTCTCAGTGTCTTGTAGGAAATAAGACTACTGAGAGCAGAACCTGAATACCACTCTGATCCCATGATACTCTGTAGCAGCAGCAATAATTACTGAGAACCTCATGAAAGCAAAGTAAATCTCAGAGAATGTTAGGTTTTTAGTCTCCAACAAACCCACCTAACTGGAGTTACATCTACCTGGAAAGCACTGGAACCATTGGACACTGGGTTTATTAAATCTATGTGCCTTCCCTACAGAATGTGATCAAAGAAGCCAGCAGAACTAAGATTTCAAAGAGGAGGGAGTGACCAACAGTGCCAAAGGCTACAGAGATAGGTAACACAAAGACTAAAATGAGTGTGCTTGATTTAACAATAAAGGGGTCAATAAACTTAGAGGGAAAAGAGAGTTCACTAGTAATGAGTCATAAATAAGAAAATGGAGAGAGCTAATATAGACTACTCTTAAAGGGAAGGAGAAAGAGGACTCCTGATGGCTAGAGAATATTGAATATATTGAGTATATGGGTTTAAGTTAGTATATTTAACTATTTCTTATTACTATTATTATCATCCTATTATTATTGCTGTTTACATGCTGAGGAGAGAAAGTCAGTAGACAAACAGGAATTAAAGACAGAAAAAATAATTAATGGAGCAATGTCCCTCAGGAAATGGACAAGGTAAGATCCAAAACACAGATTGAGAGACAAGCCCAGAATGAGAAAAGGGCCAAGTCTTCCCCTAAAACAAGAGGTTAGGAGGAAAGCTTGAGAACAGACGCCAGTATTCTTGTAGTGGTTAGAGATGCTAAAAAAAATTCCCACCTTTGGCCTCAATTTTTCTCAGTGGAGTATGAAGCAAGTTCATCTCCTAAGAGTGGTAAAGTATATTGTGAAATAAGAACAGAGTAAATATTTAAAAATACCTGTTGCAGAGAATAAAATAGAGTGAAGGCTAGGGATGCATAAAAATTGCCAGAAGGTACTGAAAGATACCGGTTTAAATTAGAGATCATGAGCTTACAGCAATTATTCTATGTGTAGTTATAATTTTTTTCAAGGCCCAGCAATTCTGAGTAGAACCCAATCAGACAAATAGATTGATCCAAGTTTTGTTAATTCCACCATTTATTCACTCATCGTTTACCGAGCATCTGATGTACACTAGGATGGTTCAAGGGGCAGGGGAAACAGCAAAAGAGATTTATGGAGTGAACTTGAAAGAAGTAGATAAAAGAAAGTTGACTATGCATTTTGGATGAGACAAAGTTTGGAGAATACATTGGACAGTGAAAAAAAAGAAGAACCAGAAAGAAGAAATGAAGTGTCTGGGTGTTTGGAGAAGGAAAGAACAAGGGGAAAAAAGAGAAAGAATGATAAAAGGAGAAAAGAAACAAGATAGAAGTTATAATCAGAGTTACAGATACAGGCATTTAGTATTTCTGAAAAATAGCAAGTCCAAGATCTCACAATGGGAACAGATTAATAAAACAAGGTGCAAATGATGACCACTGGAATTGAGATACAACAAACTAAGATGTTATAATGTTGGTGAGACATCACATCCAGACACTCAGGCTGACCAAGGTAATAAGAGCCGTAGGAGGATAGGGAAGAGCTGGTCAAATTTTCCAGTGAATGTGGGTGAATGACCAAGAAGATATCAATAGAGGATAGAAGAAGAGAAAAACAGAAGTTAAAATGAGATGCGCATCAATGATGGAGCCAGAATAAAAATGCTTTCCTGTACAGTTAGAAATATAAAAGCTCAAAGTGATCACGGCATAGACTCTTGAAGCACATGGAATACATAAGAAGTTGCATGGAATACATAAGAAGTCGTATTCTTTCAGAAGAGTCAGAGCAGCATGTAGAGAAAGCAGTCTGTTAAAAAGTTGGAAGTAAGATAAAACTATAAAACTCTTAGAAGATATCACAGCCATAATTCTACATGAAGCTTAAATTGCACAATGCTCCTTACACTGAAACACAAGCAAAAATAACAACAGAAACAGATAAATTGGATATCATCAAAATTCAAATATTTTGGTACTTCAAAGGACACCATCAAGACAATAACAACAGAAAATGGGAGAAAATTTTTACAGATCATATATCTGGTAAAGGATTTGTATCTAGAAAATATAAAGAACTTCTAAAATTCAATAATAAAAAGACAAATAAACCAATTCAAAATGGGAAAAGAGTCTGAAGAGACACTTCTCCACAGAAGACAGAACAATAGCTTCCCCAAACACACACACACACACACACACACACACACAAAGATGCTCAATATCATCAGCCAACCAGGAAATGCATATCAAAACCACAACAGAGGAGTGGGGAGCTAATGGTTAATGGGTACTGAATTTCTGTTTGAGAAAATGAAAACATTCTGGAGATGGACGGTGATGATGGTTGCACAACAATGTGAATGTACTTAATGCCATTAAACTACAGTTAAAAATGATTAAAATGGTAAATTTTAGTGTTTGTAAATTTTACCACTATTTAACTAAACCCACAATAAGATACTAGAATGACTTTCATAAAAAAAGATAGAAAAGAACAAGTGTTGGCAAGGATGTTGAGGAATTGGAGTCTTTATATATTGCTGATGGGAATGTAATAATATGATAAAGGCCCTTTGTAAAATAGTCTGGCAGGTCCTTAAACAGTTAAACATAGAATTACCATATAATTCAGCAATATCAATCCTAGATATATAGCCAAGAAAAATGAAAATACATGTTAATGTAAAAACTTGTACACATATGTTTACAGCAGCATTATTCATAATAGTCAAAAGGTGAGAATCCAAGTGACCATCAACTGATAAACAGACAAATTGTTACACAATGTAAGTATCTAAACATACAAAAGGTACAATAAAAATACCATATTATAATCTATAGGACCTTTGCAGTATATATGTAACTGACTGAAACATCGTTATGACAGTATTATTAAGTCATAAAAGAGAATAAAATATTGTTACGTGACATAACATTATGCTACATTTAAAAAGTCAGACAAAAAGATCACGTATATGAAATGTCCAAAACAGAAAAATCTACAGAGATAATTCAGGCCAGTGACTGTCTATGGATGAGTGGTGGGAGAAATGGAAGGCAGTGCTAAGAAGTACTAGGTTTCTTTGTGGAGTGACGACAGTGTTCTAAAATTGATTGTGGTGATGGCTGCACAACTTTGTGAATAAACTAAAAACCACTGAATTATATATTTTAAGTGGGTGAACAGCATGGTGTATGAATTGTATCTCAATAAAGTTGCTATTAGTAAAAAAAAAAAAAAAAAAAAAGTTGAGAGGGGGCAAATGTTCTAATGTCAAGGTCATGAAACTCAAGGAAAACCTGAGAAAATGTTACCGATTAAATGAGACTAAAGAAACCTAACAACTGAATACAACTATAAATCTAGGATTTTTCTTTTTCTATAAAGAATATTATGGAAACAATTGGCAATATCCAAATAAAGTCTATACACTAGTTTATAGTATTGTATCAATTCTGATCATTGTACTGTAGTGATATAAAAGAATGTCCTAGTTTCTGAAATATGCCCCTTTAGAAGTAAAGGGGCATTACGCTTACAACTCACATTCAAGAGCATCCCCAAACAATGTGTATACATAAGAAAGAGAATAAGCAAATTAGTTGAAATACTAGTATATGAGAAATCCAGGTAAAGGTTTAAAGGGTATATGGAAACTCTGTTTATTTTTGTAACATTTCCATAAGTATGATATTATGTTAACATGAAAGGTTTAAGTATATATGTGTATATGTGCACATGCATGCATAAAAGAAACGAAGAGAGAGTTTCTTTTACCTTGATGGTCACATGGAATTTGCTTAAATGTATATAGCTGAAAACAGAGCCTCTAATTTAAGACAGTACTTGATTACACTTGCTTTTTATGACAGAGAAATAAGATATTACCCATGCATGATCATTTAAATCACTAGATGATAATTTTAATATTAGATGGTGTAGAGGAACTCTAAGATCTTTAAAAAGTACTTAATTACAAACAAAGAATTTTATTAAATGATTTTTTCAAAATACTGCATCCATTTCTATTTCCAGTAAGGAAGACAAAGGAGGAAGCAGTGGGGAGAAAAAAGAGAAAGAAGGGGAGACAAAGAGAGACAAGAGTCAGGGGACAAGGAGTTACACAGAGGAAGGAGAAGCTTGGAGAGCAAAAAAAAAGAAAAAGTAAAGAATGGGGGGCCAAGAAGAAGAAAAAACAATCATGAACAGGAAAACACACTCCAAATTCACATAGAGTAATGAAGAATATATTGGATTCATTCTGGAAGAAAAAGAAAGTTGTTTTTAATTAATACTATAAACTGAGGCCCTGAATACACAAGAGCTTATTCTCTGGCATATAATTCAAGAAAAATAAATAAAACAGGATCTTGTGTCCTTCAGGCACTTAGTTATAAATATACAGAAAAAAAGGACATGCAGTATGTTCTGTTACTGATCCATATGTTCTCAACAATGAAGAAAGGAATTGGCATATAAACAATTCAGAAATAACATTAATGAGTCATTCTGCGCAGAACTTTTAAAAGAAATCCATAAAAATATTCTATTCAGCTATTATGAACTACTCCAAATTTATAACTAAACATGTGTTGAAGAAACTAGCATATAAAATGACACCTAAAGCAAATAAACAGTGTTATTCTGAAGTTTCTAATTGTTTAGAGCAGTGCTGACAGTAGAACTTTCTGTAATAAAGGAAATGTGTATGTGCTGTGCTGTCCAATGTGGTAGTCACCAGTCACATGTGGTTATTACGGACTTGAAATGTGACTACTGTTACTGAGGACTTAATTTGAATTTAAATATGAATTTAAATAATTACATGTGGCTACTGACAACCACACTGAGAAGGGCAGGTTTCCGGAATGGCTCAGATAGCCACTTGGTTGCAATAATTTGTTGTGGCAGCCCTAGGAAACTAACACACATTTCAAACATGATTTTGCCAACTAGGCTGAATTAAAAAAAGAAAAAAAGTTCACTTATCTGAGGTTGTCAGAGAACAAGTTGATATTATTCTACAGTCAAAGGTTCTGCTTTAGTATGCACTTGAAGTATGTTTTTCCCTGAACAACCAGCAGCTAGATAAGTTAATGACTGGAGTAACACAGTGACAGCTAACATTTCTTAAACAATTACTTTGTTTCGTGCTCTGTGCTGACACTTCACATACCTTAGCACATTTAATTCTCACTATGCTCTTAGGCAGGAGATACTACTGTTATTTCTGAGAGTATGGGTACTGAGGCAGAAGGTTATTGAGCTAGAATTTTGTCAATTTCTCTTAGTAGATCTTGCCCAGGAACCAAATAGATGGTCCATTTGATAAGTTTCCCTTTGCTTATGCACTGGAAGGTAGTACTAAATGATTACAAAATACCAATCAAGTGATCCTGGATTTTCAAGAGACCTACGCAACAAGTACTCCCTCCAAACTCCGATAAATCACCACTGGCAGAAATGCATGCACTTAACGAATATTTGTTAAGTACTACCCATGAACTTCACACTATTCTAGGAACTTGGAACATACTGGTGAAAAATAAAACATCTCAGCTTAAAGGACCTTACATTCTAATGGAAGACAACATGAAGTAACTGAAAATCTTCATTTCCGATCATGACAAATGCTACGAAGAAAGTAAAATGTGAGAGTGGTATGAGGTGGAAAGGACAATTGTGCTACCATACATAGAAAGTCTTTTCCATCAAACATATGTTCAAATGTTTCACTCTTACCACAATGGGAGTTTGATCACAAAAAATCAGCATTTGATAGATCAATGTTCAATCATAACTTCTCTATAAAAAAAAAAACTTGCTCTAAAAATGTTGCTTCAAGTTTTTAAGAAAAGTCTTTACCTTAAATGGTACTGGGAGAGAACTCCATTTCCAAATCTTTTAAATTCAGAGAAGTTCACAGCAGTCATTAAGCTAACTTAACATGTTTCAACTAAATGTATTAGAAGAAAGATTTCTTGAACTCACAAGCCCATGAACAAGTTTGCTAATGTGTTACCCAAGAGAGCATCTGATGTAATATATGGTTTAATTCAAACGAAACTTTCTCATCTTCCAGTATATTTTAATCAACTTTCATCTTGTCATTCAAAAAGATTCTTCTCCAATGGTAGAAACAGCCCTTTCACCACAAGTTATGTGACAGCACATTCCTCATACCACTGAAAGCATATTTTCTACCTGAATGGGACCAGTGAGTAACTAACACAGAGTTAGAGATAAGAACTACTAATTGAAAGATGAGGCCAGGCTAGAAGGATGCCAGCAAAACTAAGATCAATACCAGGAACCTTTCTTTCTCTTAAATGCAACAAAAATATCCATCAAACTTTTGAGGGGTGGAGAGGGACAAAAACTCAGCAATAAAAAATAAAATGCAACAGGCTAAACTCAATCACATAGAGAAATATTGTTTGGAAAATTAGGTTACTCCTATTAAATAATAGAACATGTTATAAAGTAAAAAAAAATTTTTAAGAGTAAAAATTAAACAGAGTAATGCTAAACTGAAATAGAAATATACATTAGAGATGTAAAATATTAACAAATAAAGGAATGCTATACATTGTAGGCAGAATAACGGCCTCCCAAAGACATTCAAATCCTAATCCTTGAATATGTGAATATGCTATTTTCCATGGCAATAAGACTTTGCATATATGATTAAGATTAGAGACCTGAGATGAGATTAACTTGGATTATCTAGGAAGGTACAATTTAATCACATGAGTCTTAAAAGCCAAGAAATTTTTCCACCTGTGGACAGTGAAGCAATGACAAAACAAGCATGGGAGAGATAGAGCTTTGCTGGTTCTGAAGATGGAGGAAGGGGCCACAAGCCAAGGCTCATGGGCAACTTCTATAAGGTAGAAAAGGCAAGAAAACAAACTCCCCTAGAGCCTCAAAAAAGAATGCTGCCCTGCCAATGTCTTGATTTTAGTCCAGTAAAACCCCATGTCTGCTTTTTGACCTCCAGAACTGTAAGATAATATGTGTTGCTTTAAACCAGGTGGTCCCCAACCCCCAGGCCACAAACCAGTACTGGTGTACGGTCTATTAGGAAGCAGGCCGCACAGCAGGAGGTGAACAGCAGTCAAGCAAACAAAGCTTCATCTGTATTTACAGCTGCTTCCCATCGCTGGCTTACTGCCTGAGCTCCGTCTGCTGTCAGATCAGCAGTGGCATTAGATTCTCATAGGAGCATGAACCCTATTGTGGACTGCGCATGCGAGCAATCTAGGTTGTGTACTCCTTATGAGAAGCTAATGCCTGATAACCTGGGATGGAGCTGAGGCAGTGATGCTATATATATTTCATTATATATTACAATGTAATAATGATAGAAATAAACTGCATAATAAATGTAATGCACTTAAATCATCTTGAAATCATCCCCCAACCTCCGCTGTCTGTGGAAAAATTGTCCTCCACGAAGTCAGTCCTGATACCAAAAAGGTTGAAGGCCACTGCTTTAAATCATTACAGTTGTGATACTTTGTTAGAGCAGCATAGAAAATTAATACACTAATTAAGAAATAAACATATTATAGTGTTAACATTATAAATAGAGGAAAAGGAAAAAACTGGAAATAAATGTTGTTGGAATAACTGAAAACAATATGAAAAAATTAAAGTTAAATGTATAGCTTATATTTCAAAAATAAATAGTTATTGAGCCAGACACTCTACTAAGCAGAGAAGAAGAATGTAAAATAATAGCAAAATCTCTGGCTTTATGTATCCACAGCACACTGCAAATAGACTAATGAGTTGAATAAATCTTTTTCATACTTCAAAAGGAGAGAGAATTAGATACCTTTAAATGTTAAAACACAGAACAAATTACCCACTCACTCCTAAAAATTACAGGTTTCTACTATATCAAAATTTTAAAAAGCAATTAAAACATGATAAATATGACCCAGCAATCCCTCCTCCTTATATTGGTTCAAGGGGGATGAAATCACCATCTCATAAAGATATCTGCACTCCTATGTTCATTGCAGCATTATTAGAAATAACCAAGATAGGAAAATAACTGAAGGGTCTGTCAACAAAGGAATAAATAAAAGTAGTACATAAATACACAATGGAATATTATTCAGCCTTTAAAAAGGAGAAGTCCCTGACATTTTACCACAACAAGGATGGACCTAGAGGACATTAAACTAAGTGAAATAATCCAAACACAGAAAGAAAAATACTGCATGATCTCACTTATTTGTAGAATCTTTTTTTAAATGGGTAAGTGTATACAGATAGAGAATGAAACAGTGGGTACTAGGGGCAGGAGAGTAGTGGGTAGGAAGTGGGAGGAAGGGTATGGAAATAGGGAGACTAGGTCAAAGGATAGAAAGTACCAGATATGTAGGATAAACGAGTCTAGAGATCTAATGTACAACATGAGGACTCTAGTTAATAAAATTGTAAAGTATTACATTAGAGATTATGCTAAATAAGTCTTGTCACAAAAATAATATCTATGTGCGATGATGGATATGTTAAGCTGCTTCACTATAGTAACCATTTTACTATCTATATGTATCCCATAACATCATATCATAAGCTCTAAATATATAATAAATTTTATTTTTAACATACTTTTTAAAAAAGAAAACCATGATTTAAAAAAAATCTCTGATAAATCTTTTCCCCATGCTAAAATAGATTGACTTCCTACTAGAGTTGTGGGAGTCTTTAAAAATTCTGAGGGGGTGGGAAGGGTGTTTAAAAAAAATTCTGGACAAAAATCTTTTAGGAGATAAATATTTTGCAAATATTTCCTCTCAGTTGAGGCTTGTCTTTTCATTTTCTTAACAGAATCATTTGGGGGGGGGAAGTATTTCATTTTAATGAAGTCAAAATGATCATCTTCTTTTCTCTCATAGTTTCAGGTTTTTATGTCCACTCTAAGAAAGTTTTCTAGCTCAAGTTCACCAAAAAAAGGGGAGAAGACAGTAAAAAATTTGAACGCCTTACCAGATATATACAGATGGCAAATAAGCATGTGAAAATATGCTATACATCATTAGTTCACAGAGAAAACTACAATGAGAATATGCTATACATCATTAGTTCACAAGTTAAAACTACAGTGAGAAATCACCAACACATCTCACAAATTGCTAGAATTAAAAAAAAAAACAATAATACCAAGTACTGAGGTAGATGCAAAGCAGCAGAACTAGTGGTGGAAATGCAAAATGGTATAGTCAAGTTGGAAAACACTGGCAGTTTCTTAAAAGGCTAAAGAGAGGCTGAGGCGGAAGGATCGCCGGAACCCAGCAGGTCGAGGCTGCAGTGGCCGGGAGCGGCCACTGCACTCCAGTCTGGGTGACAGAGTGAGACTCCAACTCAAAAAAAAAAAAAAAGAAAGAAAGAAAAGGCTAAAGCGATGCCTACCATGACGAGCTCATTGCTAGGTAGTTACCTAAGAAAAAGGAAAACATACATCCACACAAAGACCTGTCCATGAATTTTATAGGAGCTTTACTCATAATGGCTTGAAACTGAAAACAACACAAATGTCCAGCCACTGGTGAAGCAATGAACTGTGATCCATCCATACAATAAAATAATCCTAGGCACTAAAAGGAACAAATTACTGATAAAACAACATGGATGAATACTGATGCTAAGTGAAATAAGGAAGACACAAGTAACATTCATTTATATGATATTCTCAAAAAGGCAAAACTATAGGGACAGAAATCACATCAACAGCTGGCAAGGATTAAACGGTGGAGGTGAGGGGAGGGCAGGGTTGACTACAAAAGGACACAGGAACTTTTTAGTGCAATGGAAATTTCTATATCATAATAGTAAAAATTCATCAAAGGTGAATTATACTATTAATTATACCTTGATATATGTGACTCATACAAAATAGGATCAGTACCGCTACCATACAAGAACAGATAATGAATAAAGGACATGAAGGACATGAAGAGACAACCACTCATGATACTGCTTCCCACCCTCACTGTTCATGCTACCCTCCCCAGCATACAGACCTCCTGTCATTCACTGAGTGCAGCCCCCTTCTCTCCACCGACACTGTCCTATTCATCACCTATCTGCATTACACCAAACTACACTTCGTAACACCCCCCCTACACTCACTTCCTGTTGTTCATTTTCTTTTCCAGGTGCCTCACACACACACACACACACACACACACACACATACACACACATAAGCATAAGCATGTTTTTGCTCCCCCCTGAAAGCCCTTTCTCCTTTCTCCACTCATCAAACCATTACTTAACCTTTGAAGCCCAACTTAAGGATGGCTTCATTCTGTGTGTACCCACAGTCCTTTGCTCCTATGTACGTTATCAAAGGATTTGCATCTTTCATCAGGTTTCATGGTCTTTAGGGAAAAGATGCTCAGTATTTCCAGAAAATAGTTTTGTTCTAGACACAGAGTAATACTCAGTGTTGATTCTACTGCTAAGTGAATTGATTAATTTTTAAAAACAGCAAACAGAGCACAATGTACCAGGCATCATGCTAAGCTCACTACACGTATTAACGGATTTCACCCTTAAAAAACTCACAATTGGGTTCTATCATTATCACCCCTTCACAGATAAAGAAATTGAGATACAGAGTGGTTATGTAACTTGTACAAGGTCACACAGTGAAGAAGAGGTAGAACAGGGACATGAATCCATGCAACTGAGCTCCTGAATCCATGCTCTTAATCACTATGATATATTACATTTCAATAACTCAGTAGGTGAAAAACATACATGTATATAGGTGCTTTCACAAAAAAGTCAAAGCAACAGGTCTAGAAAGGGAAAAACAGGAAAGAGATTTTCAATTTTCATGACATCTGTTAAAATAATGCTTTTTTTAATAATGAAGACTCAAGAAAGAGAATCTAACAAGAAGAAATAGGAATAAGAAAAGACATGAAATAGGGACAAACAGGGGAGGGGAGGGTTTTCAAGCTTTGCCCTCCTGTCGACGCCGTTGTTACTAGGGTGCTGCTCCACTTGGAGAATGTGTTTACCTCTTGCAACATAGCATACAACAGAAATGTCCTCAAATTTAGCCCCTTTCAAATTATTCACATAAAAGTGCTCATGTTTGAAATAGCCAAGTCAATCCTGTTTGACTTTTCTTTTCTTTTTTTTTGTAGTTGGAGTCTCACTCCATCATCCAGGCTGGAGTGCAGTAGCATGTTCAGAGCCACCCCAGTGTCAACCCACTGGCCTCAGGTAATCCTTCTGCCCCACAGGTGTGCACTACCATGCCTGACTGATTTTTTGATTTACTGTACAGATGGAGGTCTCCCCAAGTTTCCCAGGCTGTTCTCGAACCCATGGGCTCAAGCAATCCCCTCACCTTAGCTTCCCAACGTGCTGGGATTATAGGCTTGAGCCACTGCACCTGGCCCTGTTTGACATTTCAGGAGTAGGGTAGCCTAACTGAAAAGATGTTTAAAGCACTGCAAACCAACCTACCAATCCAAGACAAGCAGGCACCAGTGCTAAACCACATTTCTGTTCAGCTCTCCAAGGAAAATGTCCACTTGCCTGCAGGGCACACAGCTGGCACACGGGGAAGTTTTGTCATTTACAAATTTTCATTATTAAATTATATATTTTGATGTGAAGTGCATCTTTTAAAATGCTACAACCTGTGTATTAATTTGCAGTTTGTTTAGAATTTCTAGAGTTACAATTACAAAGTAAGCCTAATGAGTCAACACAAAGTTGAAATTCAAGTGTAATCTTTATTGGCAGAGAAAATCTGCACAAAATGTACAAGTTCATAACCATGCTTTCCTGTAATACAGTAAGAACCAGTTTTCCCAATAAATGTCATTCCTATTAATAATGAATACTGTACTAACTGAAAAATAGCAAACACTGTCTTAGAAGAACTCAGCAAATAAATATTTCACACATCTCTCCCTAAAAAACTCCTAACTGATAGACATAACATGAAGTGTATTTCCAACTGAGCCGTAAAGAGAAATTCCCAACTAGTTGATCTCACTGTGGTCAAGGGAACCATCCCACCAGATTCTCCATGATGCTGAAGAAGCTCTGGACTCAAACTAGATGTCTCTCCCCAAGAATTGGAGCATAAGCTCTATGAGAATAGGGATATTTCATGATTTTATATACTGCTGTATTCCCAGAACCTACAACAGTACCCAACACATAAAAGACACAAATTAGCCTAAGAGGAAAACAGTAACACTGAAAAGGTATAGTCACAGGATCATGAACTACCTACAGCTAGACAAAGAGTAAATAATGCAAACAAATAGCAGTCATAAAAAGTGGCATGAAAACTCTAAGGTAGGTAGCTAACCATAACTATTTTTCACAAGACAAAAGAAATTTTTCACTGTAAGGTAAAATGTTTCGAGATCCTGAAAAAATCTTTTCAAAAATCTGATTTTGTACCGGTCACCTAGAAGTACATCTATCCTAGATATAAAATACAAACAATTAATTTGATGCTAAGATAAAAATTTGGGTTAAAAAAGATCTTTTTACACAAGACATTTATGTTTTCAAATTTGGTCTTTCTCCTCTTCCACTGTGAAGAAATTAGACAGATTTATGTTCCATCATGGGAGAGGTTCAGAGATTATAGTCACTAAAGCCAGTGCTTCTGGACACAGAGAACAACAGGCTCTACTTCTGGTTTTGATATTCTGTTATTTTGTTTCCATGTACCATCACACAAATGACACTAATCACATGTAGGTAATTTCAGGAGACATTGGGACAGATGATAAATAAAAGGCCTGGGGTTAAATCACTGCTTATCATGTGCTCTTATCACACTGCTAGCTCTAATCACTAAAGTAAATTAAATGTCCCATTTCTACAAGTTGATATTGATGGAAATGAACACGGTGCAATGGTAGTTATCTCTCTATTTACCTATTAAGTATCTTAAATGCTTATACAAGAACACTTTCTTTTCTTTTTTTTTTTTTAGTTGAAGTCTCATTCTGTCACCCAGGCTAGAGTGCAGTGGCACATTCATGGCCCCTGCAGCCTTGACCTGCTGGGCTCAGGTGATCCTTCCACCTCGGCCTTCCAAGTAGCTAAAACTACAGGCATGTACCACCACGCCCGGCTAATTTTTTGATTTATTGTAGAGATGAGGTCTCGCCAAGTTGCCTAGTCTGATCTCAAACCCCTGGGCTCAGGCAATCCTCTCACCTCGGTCTCCCAAAGTGCCGGGATTATAGGTGTGAGCCACTGCGCCTGGCCCAAGAGCACTTTCAAACATGGGTGGGCACAGCATGTGTTTTAACTCTAATGTGCAGGAAGTGGCTTGCTCACCCACTGGTCCCCACCTCATGGCAGCTTTTAATTTCAACCACTTGCTCAAAAGAATTGACACCTTGTATTGTGGGGTGACATAGATAAATCCACACAATGTAATTATAGCTGTTCTTTCTTCTACTTCTACTAACATATTCCATCATAGAAATGTTTTGAAGAGATCACATTCTTTAGTCAGTCTGTAAATCAATCACACCATACAATTCCAAACTTCCTGCTAAAAATAGTTTCCCCAGTCAATGAATTTAAACACTGATCCTTTTTTATACTTCAGAATTGTTTTCTCTTGGTATAAAGTATAACTCATTTCTTCATTTCATTGTAAGTCATTATATTTCAGAAGGTTTTTAATTTTGTAGCAATTCTAACAATTCTACTCAGAATCAGGTCCCTCTAAACAAATTATAGAACATTTTGACTCCCTGATCTAAATTTTTCAAAATTTTCAGTTCAGTGGACATAGTTTTCATGTATGAAAAGTCAGTGATGATAAACTAAATGTCATACAACTGTCACAGGGAGAAAAATTGATAACTGACAAAGAATAATCTTATACTTTAATAACACTTAATGCTGGTAAATATATAATTAAATTAGAACTCTGAAATGTTAACAAAAATGGGATCTCACTTTCAAAAACTTTTCAAAATATACTAAATTTGAATTAAATATCCTAAAAATTAGAAAATGTTTATATCCACCGATTAAGGAATAGTTAAGTAAATTATGGTCTATCTCTCAATAGAACATTAATGTCAGATTTAAAATGGTTAAAAAGTTTGTGAAATAATATTTAAAAATAAGGATACAAAACAGTTTAACCATTACAATTAAGTAAAAGACACTAAGGTTAAGTCTAAAGGATTTATATAATAGAGCAAGATTATAATAATTGTGTTAGGGTGATAGGAGTATGAATTTTCTTCCTATTTACTTTTCAGAACATGCTCTTAAGTCATTTCTCCAACTATAAATGAACAAAACAAATCTAAGAAAGTTAATGATAATGGGACTACGCAACAAGACAAAATGGGTACTAGAATATACAGAAAAAAACGTTTATTTGCATGTGTCATAGCTTTGTATCAGCCCTGAAAATTGTCTTCCACATTGACAGCACAGGGGTCTTCCTTTATACTATATCTGGAAAATGTCCTCTATAACCTAACATATACTTTTCCCTGCAAACAATGGAGTTCAAAAAAATGTTACCATAATGTGTATGCAGAGAAGAAGCTTTCGTCATACTAAAGAAATTCTGCTATTCCAGTAACTTAATTCCTCCAAGCTTTTACCACATTCCATTTCTAAAACAGAGTTCTAACTAGTTTCCTATTTCCCTAACATAGCAGGATTATGTTTATGAAGAAAGTTAGTCTGACATAAAAAGATAAGTCAGGAGTCTCATATTCATTTCATTCCGTAAACCAAGAGAAATAAAAATGCAAACAGACAAATGGTAAAAACAAACTAAAGTTACCAAACATTCAGGTTCTGTTTGTTTAAAGTGAGAATGTTTGTTCAAAGATTAGTAAATTGGCTAGTGGGGTAAGAACTTCACAGTAGAAAACAAGTTCATTACACTGAGAACACAGTATTAGAACCTGTCAATAATATATCACATTTTTAAAAGTCCATAATAAAGCTCAATTCAGATGTCAATTATTCATGTGAACTTTTTCTATGAACACACAATATTTTTATTTAAAAGAATTAAGAAAGACTTTTGAGTCAGTCATGGTGACTCCCAACTGTAATCTCAGCACTTTGGGAAGTTGAGGCAAAAGGATTGCCTGAGTTCAGGAGTTCAAGACCAGCCTGGGCAACATGGCAAGATCTTGTCTCTACAATGAATTAAAAAATTAGCCAGGTGTGGTAGCACATGCCTGTAGTTCCAGCTACTTGGAAGCCTGAGGCAGAAGGGTTCCCTGAGCCCAGGAAGTTGAGGCTGCAGTAGGTGTGATACCATGCTACTATACTCTAGCCTGGGCAACAGAGTGAGACTTCAACTTAAAAAAAAATTTTTTTAAGTATTTTTTAAAAAAAGATTAGTGATGAGCTTACCACATAGAGCTTCAGTAGAACAGTGAGAAGGAAGAAGCACCACCATTTGATCAACCAATACTGACTGAATGCTAACTACATCAGGGTATTTTACAAATATTGATTGGCCACAAAGAATAAGAGAGAGCATAGACAGTAGTCTCCACAGAGCTGATTGTCCAACAGGAAAAAAGGCCAACAATAAAAATACAATGGGAAGATTCTTTCAGTCAGTCAGTCAACAAACATTTATTGAGTGTCTACTACCATGCGCTGAGGGAAAGGTTGGGGAAACATGATAAGAGTTTAAAAAGAAACATTGAAAAGCTGCCCTTGTCAGTCTAACAATTTAAATAAACAAGGAGCTTTATTCAACAAGTAATATAAGTAAAATAAGCTAGGCATGGCGGTTCCAGCTACTTAGGAGGCTGAGGCAGAAGCAATGCCTGAACCCAGGAGTTCAAAGCCGTGGTGAGTCATGATTGTGCCACTGCACTCTAGCCTGGGTGACAGAGTGAAGTCTCTGACTCAAAACAAAAAAAAAAAACCCAAAGAATTATATAAGTAAACCTAAAATCAACAACTCTATGCTAAGAGAGCAAATGACAGGGAATTGCAGAGTCAATAAAGAGAACCCAGAGAAAGGGTTATAGAAGACTCAAAAGAGTGGTCAAAGAAGGCTTTCCAGGATGTTATGCTAGAGCTGAAACTTGAGGGTTAGGCAAAAGAGAGATGAGGCATTCCAAAACAGGCATCTGTACAAGGGATGACAAGTACAAGTTGAGTAAGTTGGGAAAGTTATAATGATATGGAAAGAGATGGTAATGAACAGCCAGACAAAGACCAGGTTCTTAAAAGATGCAAATTCTATACTACGGCTTTTTATTGTGTTATTCTTCCTTAAATAAGAGAACCTAGAACATGTTTTTGTACTAGCTGAAAAAGTTACAAAGAAATGACAAAGTTAGGCCATAAGAGATAAGACAGACAAGTGGAACCTCATTAAACTGACAAGCTTCTACAAAACCAAAGAAACCATCAAGAGAGCAGGGAGACAGCCCACAGACTGGGAAAAAGTATTTGCCAACTCCAGGTCTGACAAAGGCTTAACATCTTGGATCTACAAGAAACTCAAATGTGCTGAAAAGAAAAAAACAGACAACCCCATTATAAAATGGGCAAAAGATATGAACAGACACGTCACAAAGGAAGACATCCGAGCAGCCAACAGACACATGAAGAAATGTTCCACCTCACTAATCATCAAGGAGATGCAAATCAAAACCACACTGAGATACCACCTAACTCCAGTCAGAATGGCATTATCAATAACTCAAAAAATAACAGTGGCTGGAGAGGGTGTGGCGAAAAGGGAACTCTTCTACACTGTTGGTGGGAGTGTAAACTAGTGCAATCTCTGTGGAAAGCAGTGTGGAGATTCCTAAAAGCTCTAAATATCAACCTCCCATATGACCCCACAATCCTCCTACTGGGACTATACCCTGCAGAACTCAAATCACTCTATCAAAAAGATACCTGCACACGTATATTTATTGCAGCATTGTTCACAATAGCAAGAACCTGGAAGCAAGCATGCTGCCCATCAAAAGAGGACTGGATTTAAAAAAATGTGGTACATATACACGATGGAATACTACACAGCCATAAAAAAGAACAAAATCATGAATTTCGCAGCAACCTGGATGGAACTAGAGTCTATAATACTGAGTGACCTCTCACAGAAACAAAGATCTGAGTATCACATGTTCTCACTCATATAGTGAACCTTGAACATCCAATGTAATACTATAAGAAAATGACTGACAGTAGTGGGAAACTATGGAGGGAGAGGGCAAGGGAGATGGACTTAATGGTAGTAAATATCTGTCTGGGGATGAGGAGACACCTCATATCAAGAAGGGTGCCTGAACGAAGCATATTTGTATACCTAACCCTTAACTGTACCTTACAATATCATAATAAAACATATTGATTATAAAAAAAAAAAAAAAAAGACAAAGTTTCAGGGAGAATAAGGAACGGATGTCTAAGACACCCTTAAGTATAACATAGCTCGTGAATAACCTAGAAATAGAAAATAAGCTATGGAGCTGTTACATGTGTTAGCAGAATGAGATTTTCTTTTTTCCTGTAAGGTACAAGCTTACCCCGATGACACTCAGGCCTTTAAGGTAGTCCTGACGAGGTTGGGCTTGCGGAACACATCCAGCCAGCACTACTTTCTTGTTGTCCTCTTGAGCTTTTCTGAAAGATTGAAGAGAAAGCAGTGTCAATTCATTTGCTCAAAAGGATACTCCTGGAAACTGCTATTAGTGCTTATAAGTTCTCCAAATAATAGGTCCATCTAGCGTGAAACAGGATTTTCTTACAACTGCTTAAAGAAAACAGAGTTAGAACTTTTGTACTATATGGCTATTTGTCATACTATTAAAGAACATAATAGCAGTCCAATCTGATAATGGCTTTCATTATCATCTCATTTCAAAACAAAAACATCATTTTGACATTATTTTCAAGGATATGAATCACTCTTGAAAACCACATTTTCCAGACAGACAAGCTAAACCTCCAAATGAGTTACTTATTTAAAATATTAAAGAAAACAAGCCTAAAACTTAGTATATTTTTACAAGTCTTTTGACAACATAAAAGTAAAATATATTTTTTAAAATTCAAACAGGAGAGAAGAGTAAATCAAAGGTATAATACCCTATATCCTAGGAATTTCCACATTTTCGCAGTCCTGCTCCCATGAGATGACCTACAGTTACTGACTACATATGCTTCCTTTCAGATGCCAGACCATACCTCAGATGCCAGACACTTGTGTCTTATACATGTATACATATTTGAATATTTAAGAAAGTATTTATGGATTATAGAAACCTAGATGTGAAATCTATGCTCAGTTGCGTAATTATTTCCCCAACATAAATTCTAAGAATTAGAAACGCTGGTACTAAGATTTTATTAAGCATTTCTTTACTTAGGAGGGAGCTGGCAATATATCTTTACGGATATTATTTATTCATTCAGACACGCATATTTATAGCAAACACTGAAGACAACAGTAAACAAAGCAGAAATTAAATCTTTTCCTAGAAACTATTCATATCCTTTGCCCATTTAAAAATTATATTTTCAAGTCTTCAATTCTTTCTCATGTATATGAGTTTTGAGGTGTTTAGATGTTTTGTTTACTTTCATTTCTCAGTCTTTGGGTACTGAGTTTTACCACCAAACTGAGTCCCTCGCCCACCCCACTTCCCCAGAATTTTAAGTTTCTGAAAACAACAGAGAAAGCAGAGGATATCCATAGTCCAGTTTCTAAACATGTGACTTTAAACTGCTATGAAGTGAAAAGTCTATGTACCTAGCATACTTTTCTGTTTTTGACTCTTTTTCAAGAGTACAAATCCAAAACTGGAAGCCAACAAAAAATTGGCATTACCAGGACTAGCTCTTTGTGATAAATAATCACATCAAAATGTTCTGGGATGCACATAAAGGATAACTAAATGAATGAATGCAAAGTACAAAATACTATTTTAACAACACCCATGTTTCATTTCAATAACTTCTTAGAACACTTTTATCATATTTCCACCCAGAATCTTGAGAAAACTTGTTAATGATCTTTGTTTTATTAATCTGACTTTGGTAGATTGCATAACACATCCAAGAGAATTATTGCCTGGCTCTGCCACCTGCTTTTACTATTTATCAGTATCCAGCACATTGTTGCACATAAATACTTTCTTTGTAGTAAATGTGAAATATCAAACAAACAAACAAACATCTTTCTATTTTCACTAGCAAACTATACAAAGAAGTTAACATCTGGTTTGTTCAGAATCTTTAGTTATAACACCCAGAATGACTGCCAAACATCCCAGAGAAACTTCAACATCACTAATAATTAAATCCAAATGAAAAAAGCCAGCCTTCTATAACATAATTTAATTACTTATTAAGAATATCTGAGAAATAATGTTGTGTTTAAGTGAACATAGTAATGAAGAAGACAAGTGCCCTGTGCTCAATAAGTTTATTGGTTTACATTTGATATAAAAGAACATAAGCAATACAGCATCAAGTAAGATGCCCTTAATGAGAGAGACAAGGTACAGCTAACATATCATGAAGGGAAAAAGAATGTGCAGAAAGGAAAACACAGGGGAAAGTTTCACAAAGAAATCTGGGAGGATTTTTACTGACAGATGGGAGTAGGAAAGGGTGGAAATGGAAGCAAAATTAAAGCTCTAGTAAGTTGTCACAACATAAACAAAAGTAAGGAGGGGGAAAGTATGTCATCATAAAAATAATGTCTTATATGGGAGAATGATGGGGCTTATATTGTGGAAGAAGCCTTAAGGAAGAGGATGGAAAATTTCTAGTTGAGTGGGCAGATAAAGGAAATCTGTTCTGGTAGCAGAGTGGACATAGAGGAACCAAACTTTGAGAAACGACACTGGTGACACTATGTAAAAATAAAAACAAGGGGAAAGAAGCCATGCAGTGGGGAAACTGACTTAATGCAGAAGGTAAAAATAATGGGAGAACCAGAATGTGTGAAAGATTTTAAAAAATAATAATACTTAAAGAAAAGGTGATTCGTTCTCTTGCTAGAATATACTTGGAAAATACCAAAAGAGGAGTCAAAAGTGATGTCAAGGTTTTAGTCTAAGGCAAGGGTCAGCAAATTTTCTATAGAGGGCCAGACAGTAAATATTTTAAACTCTGCTTGCCATAGGTGTCAAAGGCAACTACATAAATAACTCTACCACTTTAATGCAAAAGCAGGTTAAGACAGTACTTAAATGGGTATGTCACGTGTCAATAAAACTTTATTTCTAAAACACCACAGTTTGCTGATCCCCATCTGAAGAAAAAAGAAAAACAGTGGTACCATCGGCCATCAGAACTGACTGAGTACTGGGATAAAAGATAATAAATTCACACTAAATCTGAGGTTCTTGTAATGTCCATCAAACATCTGGAAATACAATTAGCTGACTTTGGATAAAGCTGAAGGGTAGGTTTTAGAAATAAATGTCTACCAGAGGCTAATTAGAACTGATAATCCTACAGTCTCAAATTAAAATGAGTTTTTTTCTCTCAGATTTTCTCATGTTATGCCTTGCATTTATATATCTAACTGTTAATTCACACAAAGGATGGTTCACTGTATAATAAAGGGAGCAAGATGGAAAAAAAAATGCCTTCCAGAGTGATAGGTGGGGAAATGCCTTCTCAGCACCTAAAGGTGTAGAGAAAATCCAAATGAATATAAAACTTTACAGTTCTTCAGAGACGTAGAAACATTTCCACAGGAGCAAAATAAAAGTGTACAAACAAAAATCATATTGTAACAGTAACAATCATGATTAGCACTCACATGGCCCTTCTAAAGTACCAACCACTATGCAGTTAGCTATGCAGGATATTTGAAAACAGTACAGTCTCTGGCAATAGAAAACGATCTACAAAAAAAAAAAGCCCTGGACTGGAGGGCTTTCCAGCAGAATTCTACAAAACATACAAGGAAGAGCTGATACCTAATCCTACTGAAAGTATTCAAGGTAATTGAGAAAGACAGAATTCTCCCCAAATCATTTCACAAAGATAACATCACACTGATATCAAAACTGGGTAAAGACCCAACAAAAAAAGAGAACTACAGATATCCCTTATGAATATAGATGCAAAAATCCTCAACAAGATTTTAGCAAATCATATTCAAAAACACATCTCAAAAATCATCCACCATGCACAAGTAGGCTTCATCCCCAGGATGCAGGGCTGGTTCAACAACTGCAAGACCATAAATGTAAGTAAATACATCAACAGATGTAAAAACAAGAACCACATGATTATATCATTAGATGCAGAAAGCTTTTGATAAAATTCAGCATCCCTTCTTAATAAAAACTCTCAAATACCTAAGGTATAGAAGGAACATACTTCAAAACAGTAAGTGCCATCTACAGTAAACCCACAAGCTTACATATTGCTAAATGGACAGAAACTGGAAACATTTCCCCTGAAAACTGGAACAAGACAAGGCTGCCGACCTTACCCTTCTTGTTCAACATTGTGTTCAAAGTCCAAGTAGGGCAAATAGACAAGAGAAAGAAATCAGGGGTATTCAAATAGGAAAAAGGGAAATCAAGTTAATCCTCTTGGCTGACAATATGGTCCTAGAACTTGAAAAACCAAAAGAATCTGTCAAAAACCTGCTTGCACTGATAAAGGACTTTGGCAAAGTCTCAGGGTACAAAATAAATGTGCAAAAGACAGTTGTACTTTTATACACCAACAACAAGAAAGCAGAGAACCAAATAAAAAGCACAATCCTATTCACAATAGCTACAAAAAAAAAGAAATACCTCAGCATCTTTCTAACCAGAGAAGTGAAAGACCTTTACAATGAGAACTACAAAACACTGCTCAAAGAAATCCAAGACACAAACAAATGGAAAAATATTCCATGCTCATGGACTGAAAGAATCAACATTGTTAAGATGTCCATCCTACCAAAGGCAATCTACAGATTCAACAAAATACCCATTAAATTACCAACTTCATTCTTCTCAGACCTGGAAATGACAATACATAAATTCACATGGAAACATAAATGACCACATATAGCCAAAACAAACCTAAACAAAAGAAACAATGCAGGAAGTATCACACTTCCAGACTTCAAACTTTACTATAAGGCTACAATAATCAAACAGCCTGGTATTGGTACAAGAACAGGCATATAGACCAATGGAACAGGATAGAGATTTTAGAAGCAAAGCCTCAATTTCTCAACCAACTCATATTTAACAACCACTGAGGAAAGGAGAACCTATTCAGTAAACGGTGCTGGGAAAACTGGCTGATCACATGCAGAAAACTGAAACAGGACCCCTACCTATCACCATACCCAAAAATTAACTCTAAATGGATCAAAGACCTAAACGTAAAACTTCAAACTATAAGAATCTCAGAAAATGTAGGAGACACCTTTATGGAAATTGGAACTGGCAACCAATTCCTGATCAAAATCCTAAATGCCCATACCACAAGAAATAAGATAGACAAGTGGGATCTCATCAAATTGATGAGTTTTTGCATGACAACAGAAACCATCAAGAGAGCATGGGAGATATCCCAGAGAATGGGAAAAAATATTTGCCAACTGTATATCTGACAAAAGCCTAACATCTAACATCTACAAGGAACTCAAACATACAAAAAGGAAAAAAAAACAGACAGCTCCATTAGAAAGTGGGCAAGACATAAAGAGACACTTCTCAAAAGAAGTGCAGCCAACAGACACATGAAAAAGTGTGTCTCACTCATCATCATCATCAGAGAAATGCAAATCACAACCACACTGAGATACCACTTAACCCCAGTAAGAATGGCCATCATTAATAAAACAAACAACAGATGCTGGCGAGGATGTGGAGAAAAAGGAATGCTTCTACACAGCTGGTGGGGAATGCAAACTAGTGTAACCTCTTTGGAAGACGGTGTGGCAATTTCTGAAAGAACTAGAAATTGACCTTCCATATGATCCAGCAATCCTCCTAGTGGGAACATACCCAAAGGAACTCAAATCATTCTACAAGAAAGATGCCAGCATATTCATGTTTGTTGCAGCTCTATTCATAATAGCAAAAACACGGAATCAACCATGCTGCTTATCAAAGCTGGAGTGGATTTTAAAAATGTGGTACATGTACACAATGGAATATTATGCAGCTATAAAGAAGCACAAACATATGGACTTTACAGTAACCTGGATGGATTTAAAGTCTATCATACTCAGTGATCTATCACAGAAAAAAAGAACAGAGCACCATATGTTCTCAATCATAAACTGACCTTGAACAATTATCATACTACTATAAGAAAGGGATTGGCAATAGTGGGAAACTGCTAGGGGAGGGAGGGGCACACCTCATCAACAGGGTACCTGCATAATGAACACTTTGTTGTTGTTGTTGCTGTTGATGTTCCTGCATAATGAACACTTTGTTGATGTTGTTGTTGTTTTTGAGGTGGAGTCTTACTCCTTTGCCCAGGCTTGAGTTCAGTGGCATGCATGCTCACGGCCACCCCAGCATCAACCTTCTGAGCTCCAGTGATCCTTCCGCCTCAGCCTTTCACATAGCTGGAACTACAGATGTGTGCTACCACGCCTGGCTATTTTTTATTTTATTGTAGAGATGAGGTCTCACCAGGTTGCCCGGGCTGGTCTCGAACCAGAGTCTCAAGCAATCCACTTGCCTCGACCTCCCAAAGTGCTAGGATTACAGGCTGAGCCACCGAGCCCAGCCCATAATGAACAATTGTATACCTAACCCAGAATTGTACCTTACATCTTTAAAATAAAATTTTAAAAAGCTTAAAAAAAAAAATTACGGTCAATATACCAGAGGAAGGGCAAAAACAACTAGAATTATATTTTGGAGGATGGGCTCCTTGTAGTATAGGCTTGCCTCTCTAGGTAAGTGTACCATCGGCATCAGTGTACCAGCTAGCATTGTTGTGAGGGGCTGAACTCGGCTTCAGTGAATTTTTATTTTTAATTTTTTTCGGAGATTTTTTCAATGTGTTTGCCCATTTCATGATGGGTGATTTACACAAACAATATGCAGCAGTGAAACTTGTTTTTCGGTTGGGGAAAAATACAGTGAAAATGGTTGCTATGCTATAGACGGCTTACAAAGACACTGTTCTGGGCAAAACAAAGTTTACAAAAGGTTTTCTCATTTTAAACAAGGTGAAAAGTCGACTGATGATCAACCTCATTCTGGGCATCCTTTAACCAGCCAAACTGAATAAAATGTGGTAAGAATTCGTCAAGCCATCTTGGAAGACTGCCATCAGACTACTGATCAACTTGCTGACTAAGGTATCATCATGTTCCTCCCAGCAAATTATATCTAAAAATTTGAGCATAAAACAAGTTTCAGCTACATCTGAAGTATTGAAGGTCATGTGTTTGTTCTTTGATCCAAAAATTCAGCATCAAGACAAGTTAATGGCAAGTCAGTCGATACCAAGTTCATCTTCCAATTCTTCCCCAAACTCTTGGAATTACTCTACACATAACTTATTTTTTCACACACAATCCATCAGCAAATCTCGTTGACTGCACCTTGGAAGTATGTCCAGGTTTCAATCTCTTTTTGCCACCTCCACTGCTATGACCCTGGTCTAAGCCACTAATACATCTCCCCTCCTGCCTTCCACCTTCATTCCCTTAGAGTTTAGTCACACCCCTCTCCTCAAAATCTTCTCACGGGGCCGGGCTCAGTGGTTCAGCCTGTAATTCCAGCACTCTGGGAGGCCGAGGCAAGTGGATTGTCTGAGATGATGTTGTATTGTTTGAGACCACCCTAAGTAACTTGGCAAGACCTCATCTTTACAATAAATCAAAAATTAGCCGGGCATGGTAGCGTGCGCCTGTAGTTCTGACTACGTGGAAAGGTGCAGCGGAAGGACACCAGAGCCCAGCAAGCAGATGCTGGGGTGGCCATGAGCATGCCACCGCACTCCAGCTTGGGAGGCGGAGTGAGACTGCAACTCAAAAAAAAAAAAAATCTTCTCATGGATCATAATCTCACAGAGATTACAAGTTCTTAAGAATGGCCAACAAGGCTCTAACTACCTGGGCATTCTTCCCTCTTCTCTCCTCTGCAACTACTCCTGCCACACATGCCTTCTAACTATTGCTGGAAAATGCCAAAGCATGTGCCCACCTTAATCCTTGGAACCTGTGGTCTACTCTGCTCATACATTTTTACCCAGATGTCCATGCGACTGACTTCCTTTCCCTCGCCTAGACATTGCTCACATGTCAGCTCCTCCTCAATTAAAACTATTATACTCTACAACATCATCACTGTTGCTTCCTTGCTTTACTTCTTCTTCATACTACCTCTCACCTGTTCCTCTACTATGCAATTTTCTTAACTTTTTAATAGTTTGTCTCCACCACATCCACCGGAGGGAAAAAAAAAGTGTGAATTTTATAACGATGAAGATTTTTGTGTTTTGATTCACAGAGATATCAGAACATGCCTGGTACACTGCAATAGCAAAAAGGAGGTGGCGGGCACTGAAAATCCAACTGTGGCGAACAACTCAAATGAATCAATGGCATAAGCATAAATGGACACTATAGTCATATGAGAAACAAGGTAGTGAAATGGTTTTGAGCCCAGACTTGAGTTGGATGGCATGGGTTCTAATACTGTCTCTGCTATGTACACCCTATGTAAAAGCATAGTGGAATTACTTAACCTCTCTCTGCTTCAGTTCTCAAACTGTAATACAAGTGCCTACTTCAAGAGATTGTTGTGAGGGTTAAATACTGTTAATATATGAAAAGCACTCTTTAAAGTACTGGCACATGTACTTTATAAGCATTCATTCAATTAAGACAACTATGGAGAGCTACAGATACTGACAAGGAAAGACATACAACAATACATAGCTACAAGAAAGCAAAAGTTAAAGAACATAAGCTATGACCTATTTTCATAATGAAGACACTTCCACTTATTGATCCAAATTTGCCTTCTTTTAAACTTTTTAAAACTAAAATCCCGGCTGGGTGCAGTGGCTCATGACTATAATCCTAGCACTTTGGGAGGCTGAGGTGAGAGGATTACCTGAGCCTATGGGTTCGAGACCAGTCTGGGCAACTTGGCGAGACCTCATCTCTACAATAAATCAAAAAATTAGCTGGGGCATTGTGACACACACCTGTAGTTCCAGTTACTTGGAAGGCTGAAGTGGAAGGATCACCTGAGCCCAGTAGGTTGAGGCTGCAGTGGCCATTAGCATACCACTGCACTGTAGCCTGGGCAACAGTGAAAATCTGACTCAAAAAACTCACAAAAAAACTAAAATCCCCTACACTGGGCTACATCCCAAATAATTTTTGGTCAAAAAAAAAAAAAAAGGAATCATTCTAAGGGAAATGTTTCTAAAATATATGGCACGCTTGCTTATTACACAGAATAGAATGAATCTATAATTGAATTTATAATTGACCACTTTAGATAGTCATGGTGGATATAGAATTTAAAGTCTGTGGGAGATATGCAAAACTTTCTAGCCCTGGCATTATGTTTTATAAAAGAGGAAACTGAGGATCAGAAAGATTAAATAGCTTGCCCAAGGTCCAAAGAAAAGACAGAATCAGTACTGGAAGTCATCCATTACTGCCCTTTGCTTCAATATATAATGCCCTAAGCTAGGGGTTACCAAGATCCATAAAGCTGTGTGGCCTCATAATAAATAATCTCAGTAGGCCTTATATATTGATTCTTGTCTTTCTTTTCTAAGTGTCAGCTATTCTTTCTCAACATGTCAACTTCTAACTTGTCTACTCAATCTACCACCACCATTTCTAACTTCTGTGTAGCGAATCTATGAAAATTTCTGGAGTAAATAATGAAAATCAACAACTTCATTTTACGTATGATTTTTGCAAAATCATTAATGAAATATTTATATTATGCCTATTATGTATATAATATAGGCTTAGATGCCTGTCAGATACCAGGAGGAATTTGTACCTGAAAGAACACATATAAAATTGAAAAGACATCCAAATTAAAGATGTGAATTCCACAGAAATGTCAATGAATATTTTAAGAATAAGATTAGTATGTTATTTGGACATTAATAAGTCCAGGAGGAAGCGGCAAGATGGCGACAGGGCAACCCGGTCTCTGAAGCCCTCTGCAAAGGAGATCTGCAGTGGGTCTCTGACTCTCGCCCCAGGGGTCTGGGGATCCCAACATCACAACCGGCTCTTCATACAGAGCTTGGCCGTTGCCACCGCTGGGACATCGCAATGGACTGGACAGTTACTGTGGCGCAAACAGTGCCGCTGCCACCGCTGCCCCTCCCCCCGCCACCGCTGCTGTCGCCACCACTGCCTCTGTGACAGGTAGCATATCACACCACCCAGGTCCGAGGGGATGCACATCAAACCCCTTCAGGGAAGATCTGCTGGGATCCCTGCCACCTCTCCTGAGTCTGAGACTGTCCGGCCCACCGGTGTAAGGCTCCTATTGCCTGCTCAGAGGCAGGTAGCCATCTTGTTCCTGTCTGGCCCCACCCCCTCTGGGGCGAGCAGCTGAGATAGAACCACCTGCTGGCGATTCAATGTAACAACACTGAAACGGGAGAAACAAGCTTGATAAAGTCATAGGCCAGCGTGCTGAACGAGGGTAATCTGAACTGTCCTTCACAGCAGACCAGGGGCAACCGACCCTAACTGCAAACTAATTTACCAGCTTGAAAAGAAAACTAGAAATCAGACCTGAAAGGACATTGGACTTAAACGAAATGTCTCAGAGTGTGCTTCATTGATTCTATTAGTTTAATGACTTAATTCTATTCCTACTGTATTGTACCCTTTTTTCTCTTTTCCTTTTCCTTTTTTTCTCTTTTCTTCTGTCTGTAAACCATGTCTTTGTATAGAGGAACAGCACACTAATAAGGTGGTTGGATAGCTGGTATGTTAGCATCACTATATGTTTTATTTTTGTTTGTATGAGAGTTGGTTCGTCTGTAGCTGTGGTCTATTGTTTTTATCTGTTTCAGTATAGGCCTCTCTCTCTATTTGTTGGCACACTCGTTTGTTTCCCCCCTTACTCCTCTATCTCTCCACTCCTCTCTTCAACCCACTATCTGCTCCATTCTCTCCCTTCTCCTAACCACATTTTATTTCAGGGAGTAAACATATAGTCCCACTGCACAGACAGATTCCAGGGCAATGGGATGTGGGTTCCACATTATCCACACACCTCTCAGCGAATACCAGGACATGCAGACAGATTTTGAATCACAGCTCTCCCCTTAAGTAAATCTCAAAACTGCAAAACTGACCACCTCCAACCTACAGTGCAACTTCAGAATTGAACAAAGTAAGAGGACATACATAAAGAATAGGAGATTGAACAAACAGAAGTAAAACCAATCCCTTTACCCCTGAATAAAAGAATTAAAGAAGACGGTGACATGGAAGGAAGGAAAAAGTAGGGAGGGGGGAAAAATCGCACAAATGAAGAAAAACCAAAAGAAGAATATAGGCCTTACACAGACCCCTGGGAAATCAGACACTGAGAGAACAGATTCTGGAACACAGACAATGAAGAGTCCCAGAATGACTGGTTACATGCAACAAACCCAGAGATCAAGACATTAATGGAGAGAATTTAAAAAATTGAGGAGAGACAAGAGGAAAATAGGAAGGAGCTGATGTCAGAAATGACAGCAGTAAAGAATACTGTGATGGAAATGAACAACAGACTAATAAGCATGGAAAGCAGAATTAGCCAAGTAGAAGAGAGAATCTCAGAGCTCGAAGACCAAAACACAGAACTAACCCAAACTGTCAAAAGCATAGAAAAGAAGCTCAAAAACACAGAACAAAACGTGCAAGAGATGAATGATCACTTCAAGAGACCAAACCTAAGAGTAACTGGGCTTCCTGAGGCAGAAAGAGAAACAAAAGGCACATTGGAACAAACATTTCATGAAATCATTCAAGAAAACTTCCCTCATCTCACTAAGGATGAAAAAATTCAAACACGAGATTCAGAGAACCCCTGCAAGACAACAAATAATTCGCCTAAACAAAGCAGCTAAGAAAGGAAAAATCCTAAAGGCAGCAAGACAAAAAGGCCAGACTACCTACCAGGGAAAACCAATTAGAATAGCAGCAGATTTATCCGCAATAACCCTTCAGGCCAGGAGAGCCTGGAGCCCTATCTTCAAAGTTCTAAAAGAGAAACAATTTCAACCAAGAACAACCTACCCAGCCAAACTAAGCTTCATTAGTGAGGGAGAATTGAAATATTTTCCAGACATCGAAGCCCTAAGATCCTACGCTGCCACCAGACCACCTCTACAAGAAACACTTAGAAAGTACTGAACACAGAAGAAAAAGAAAAAAGAAAAACAGCATTCTTCACAAGAGTACAGGCAAAATATTAAAAACAAACATGATCCAACTCCAAAACCCAAAGAAAGACAACAAACAAACAGGAAGAACTCTGTAAGAACCTTATGACAGGGATCAACTCTTGCATTTTAATTATTAGCCTAAATGTGAATGGACTAAATGCACCACTGAAAAGATACAGAATGGTAAAATGGATAAAATATCATCAGGCAACAATCTATTGCCTTCAAGAGACTCACCTCACTAGAAAGGACACCCACAGACTCAAAGCAAGAGGATGGGAAACAAACTGTCAGGCGAATGGAATACAAAAGAAAGGAGGAGTAACGATCTTAATTTCAGACAAAATTCCGTTCAAGCAATTAAAAATCAAAAAAGATACAGAAGGCCACTATAATGATAAAAGGCTTAATCCATCAACAAGAAATATCTATCCTAAACATATATGCACCCAACATAGGTACGTCAACTTTCATAAAGCAAACTTCTTGGAAAACTAAAGAAAGATATTGACTCTAACACTATCATAACTGGGGACTTTAATACCCCACTCACAACCCTAGACAGATCATCAGGACAAAAAATCAGCAAGAAGATCCGGAATCTCAATGTGACTTTGGACCAAATGGACTTAATTGATACCTACAGAACACTCCATCCAAAGACCACAGAATACACATTCTACTCATCACCACATGGAACATATTCTAAGATCGACCCACATACTAGGCCATAAATCAAGCATAAGCAAATTTAAAAGGACTGAAATTCAACCAAACACCTTCTCGGACCACAGTGGAATAAAAATAAACATTGACAGCAACAAAGTCCCCCCCAAAACCCACAAGGACATGGACACTAAACAGCACAATGTTAAACAACTCCTGGGTCAACAACGAAATCAAAACAGGGATCAAAAGATACCTGGAAACAAATGAAAATGAAGAAACATCTTACCAAAATCTCTGGGATGCCCTGAAAGCTGTAGTAAGAGGGGAATTTTATATCCCAACAAACACACATGAAGAAAATGGAAGGAACAGAAATTCACAACCTAACAAGCCACCTAAAGAAGCTGGAAAAGCAAGACCACAAAAACCCTAATTTCAGCAGAAGAATCCAGATCACCAAAATAAAAGCCCAAATCCAGGACATAGAAGACAAAAATATAATACAAAAAATAAGTGAAACAAAAAGTTGGTTCTTTGAAAGGATAAACAAGATTGATGGTCCCCTAGCTAGGCTGACCAAGAAAAAACGAGAAAAAACCCAAATAATCACAATCAGAAACACAAAAGATGAAGTCACATCTGACCCTGAAGAAATACAAAAGATCATTAGAGACTACTACATACACTTATATAGAAACAAACTTGAAAACCTTAAGGAAATGGAGGACTTTCTGACATCACACAACCTACCTAAGTTGGAACAAGAAGAAATTGAGACCCTAAATAGACCAATAACAATCAAGGAAATCGACTACGTAATAAGAAAACTTCCTACAAAAAAAAGCCCTGGTCCAGATGGCTTTCCAGCAGAATTCTACAAGACATTCAAGGAGGAGCTGATACCAATATTACTGAAGGTATTCCAGGCGATTGAAAAAGATGGAACTCTCCCCAAATCATTTTACGAAGCCAACATCACATTGATACCCAAGCCAGGTAAAGATCCAACAAAGAAAGAGAACTACAGGCCAATATCTTTGATGAACATAGATGCTAAAGTTCTCAACAAGATCCTAGCAAACTGGATTCAGCAATACATCTCAAAAATCATCCACTATCACCAAGTAGGCTTCATTCCTGGGATGGAAGCCTGGTTCAACATTCTTAAAACAATAAATGTAATTAAATACATCAACAGATGTCAAAACAAAAACCACATGATCATATCATTAGATGCAGAAAAAGCTTTTGATAAAATCCAGCACCCCTTCTTGATAAAAACTCTTGAACATCTAGGCATATGGGGAACATACCTCAAAATTGTAAAAGCCATCTACGAGAAACCCACAGCCAGCATACTCCTAAATGGACAAAGATTGGAACCATTTCCCCTGAAAACTGGAACAAGACAAGGATGCCCACTCTCTCCCCTCCTGTTTAACATAGTATTGGAAGTCCTGGCTAGAGCAATCAGAGAAGAGGAGGCAATCAGAGGTATTCAAATAGGAAAAGAGGAAGTCAAGTTATCTCTCTTTGCAGATGATAAGGTTGTATACCTTGAAACCCCAAGAGAATCTGTCAAAAGCCTCCTTACATTGATGAAGGTCATTGGCAAAGTCTCAGGATACAAACTAAATTTACAAAAGACAATCACATTTCTCTAAACCAATAATAAACAAACAGAAACCCAAATAAAAAACACAATTCCATTCACAATAGCCACAAAAATAATGAAATACCTTGGCATCTTCTAACCAGAGATGTGAAAGACCTTTACAATGAAAACTGCAAAACACTGCTCAAAGAAAGCAAAGATGACACAAACAAGTGAAAAAATATCTCAATCTCATGAATTGGAAGAATCAACATTGTGAAGATGTCCATCTAACCTAAGGCAATCTACAAATTCAATGCAATGTCCATCAAATTACCAGCAACATTGCTTCTCAGACCCAGAAAAAACAACACAGGAATTCATATGGAAACACAAACATCCAAGAATAGTCAGAACAATCCTCAGCAAAAAAAACAAAGCGGGTGGTATCACATTACCAGACTTCAAACTTTACTATTAAGCAACAATCATCAAAACAACTTGGTATTGGTACAGGAACAGGCACATAGATCAATGGAACAGAATTGAGATTCCAGAAGCAAAACCTCAATTTCTAAACCAACTCATCTTCGACAAAGCCCCCACCACCTAACACTGGGGAGAGGAGAACCTATTCAGTAAATGGTGCTGGGAAAACTGGCTGACCACACGCAGAAGATTGAAACAGGACCCCTCTCTACCCCCATGCACAAAGGTTAACTCCAAATGGATCAGAGACCTAAACGTAAAACCTCAAACCATAAAAACCTTAGAAAAGGAAGGAAATACTCTCATGGAAATCGGAACTGGCATCCAATTCCTGTACAAAACCCGAAACCCATAGGTCATAAGAGAGAAGATAGACAAATGGGACCTTATTAAACTGACAAGCTTCTGCAAAGCCAAAGAAACCATCAAGAGAGCAGGGAGACAGCGTACAGACTGGGAAAAAGTATTTGCCAACTCTAGGTCTGACAAAGGCTTAACATCCTGGATCTACAAGGAACTGAAACGTACTGAAAAGAAGAAAACAAACCCCATTATAAAATGGGCAAAAGATATGAACAGACACTTCACAAAAGAAGACATCCGAGCTGCCAATAGACACATGAAGAAATGTTCAACCTCACTAATCATCAAGGAGATGCAAATCAAAACCACACTGAGATACCACCTAACTCCAGTCAGAATGGCAATTATCAACAACTCAAAAAATAACAGTGGCTGGAGAGGGTGTGGTGAAAAGGGAACACTTCTACACTGTTGATGGAAGTGTAAACTAGTGCAACCTCTGTGGAAAGTAGTGTGGCGATACCTAAAAGTTCTAAAAATTGACCTTCTATATGACCCCGCAATCCCCCTACTGGGAATATACCCTGAAGAACACAAATCACTCTATAAAAAAGATACTTGCACACGTATGTTTATCGCAGCGTTGTTCGCAATAGCAAGAACCTGGAAACAACCATGCTGCCCATCAAAAGAGGACTGGATTTTCAAAATGTGGTACATATACATGATGGAATACTACGCAGCCATAAAAAAGAACAAAATCATGAATTTCGCAGCAACCTGGATGGAACTAGAGTCTATAATACTGAGTGACCTCTCACAGAAACAAAGATCCGTGTATCACATGTTCTCACTCATATAATGGACCTTGAACATCCAAATGTAATACTATAAGAAAATGACTGACGGTAGTGGGAAACTATGGGGGAGGGGGGTGGTATTAACAGTAGCAAATATCTGTCTGGGGATGGGAAAACACCTCTTATCAACAGGGTGCCTGAATGAAACGTAATTGTACACCTAACCCTTAACTGTACCCCACAAAACCATAATAAAAAATATTGATTAAATTAAAAAAAACTTAAAAAAATAAGTCCAAATATATTCACAGTGCAGCAGCCACTAGACATTTTATGAAGGCACTCACCAGCAAACAAAAAACAAAAAAATCCCAATGTGCTGCCAAATATATGCAATTTTACATAAATCATATACATGTAAGTACTGTAGTACTACTCTGCATATATTATAAAACATACCTTAAAATGATTTTTTTTAAAAAGGAAATACTGGAAAAGAAAACTAGGGTTCTGAATTCAAAGAGAGCTCACTGCAGGCCCCTCATAAAACCTAGTTTAATGCTATGTGTCAGCTAAAAATTCCTTTCCTCATGGAAGGAGACCAGAATATGCCACCCCAAAACATGCCACTACAGCATAAAGACTATTTTGAGTTCCCAAACAATAGGAGATACCAGATAAAATATCTGAACACTGATTTACTACTCAAACCATAACAACCCTAACTGGACAGAAGACCTTTCTGATTAGCTACTACAGAGCATAAGACAGCTTCACCAACCTAAAGAGGCTGCGCACACACTGTCTTTGTGTCCTGTAGCTCATATTTTGATGTAAATAATCAAACTCCACCTTATTTTAATGCTAAAACCCAGCTCCAAAGTGAACGTGGATGTATGTTACATACATATCTACCCACTGCACATGCACTCACTTCTCACAAATATGTATAGTTTTCCCCCTAAACCTGCTGAATATGTATGGCGCTACTGTGTACAGTCTCTATGAGGCATAAAATCCAACCTGTCTTTATACTGTTTGAAGAGAGAGCACCTTTAGCACATGCTGGAGGTGTATCTTCCCACCTTGCTGACATCATCAATAAAGTTCTCCTGTATAATATTTTGCGATTCTGATGGTCTTTTGGATGAGATTCCCCTATATCATGAAGTTTAAGATTAAACAGTATTTCTGTGTAACCACGGGAAAGGCAGATGAGTGAGGCTTATGGAAGTCAGACCACTACATACATACATACATGTATATATAGGTATACACACACACACACACACACACACATATTTATAGATATATAAATAATGTCCTACTATATTCAAAACTCGCCTAGCACAGCACATAGCATTTGACTCAATTATTTCATTTATGTTAAGCTAGGTCAAGTAAGTAAAGCACTCCTTTCTTAGAGGGATTAACATAAACAAATAACCTAACATATATGATATGTACCATATGTCACTATTATGTCCTCATAAAATGAAAACTTTTATAAATAGTTCTTCTCAAATAAGATTAATATCCTGATACTCTACTCATAGCAACAATGTAGAAGATAATATCTTTCAATACGGGCAAGAAGAAAGAAAAGAAACAAAGAAAACTCAGGAGTATATCAGTATATCAAAAGACCTTAATAAAGTGACATAGAAAAGAAGCCCTGATCAGCTGTTACATTTATTGAATTCACCATCCAATTTGCACATCTCATTGCACTTTAATTATCACATTGACCAGAATGAATAAAATTAAATGGGGACATGCATCTATGTTATATTTTGGGGCATGGGAAGAGGAAATTTACAGATCTGGTTCTTACTAATAATTTAATTAAAGGGATAAGTCTTATAAAATACTAATTTTTTAGCTTAGTGTTAGAAAGTCCTGAAGAATAATGTATACTTGGGTTTATTTCTAGCTCCATCTACCTGAATACTATGTGAGCTGTAGTACTATCAGATCCCAAACTGGTTTCTCATGGATGACCCAGTTGAATTTAAAATTGGCTATATAATCTAAATAAAAAGTATTTTAAACTTAAAATTACTAAAAAAAAAAAAAAATTCTACAAACTTCTTTTACATCTTTTTCAAAGTCACTTTTCAAAAGAGGTGTTAATTAATATAAAAGCTGATCCCTAGGAGGGAAAGTCCCTTTATTATGTAAAATAGTAAAATAAAAAAATGCCAAAGCAAGAGCCACTTGAGTCCTGAGAAAAATAATCTGCAGAGGTTGTCTCCTTGATTAACTCACAGTCACAAAATTCCCCACCTATTGGATAGGGGCAAAGGAAGAGATTAACTTGCTTCAGAGCTGCTTCAACTGGGCTTTATTCAACAAGTTGACTCCTGCATGATCAAAGGTTTCACTGGAGGGGCAAGAGGAAGACACTATCAGTATTTTAGGACACTTTTAAAGTGTCCTTTTTTTCATTTTTCATATATTCTTGTTGAACTAGCTATTTCCGAATATATCAGCATCCCAAATTTTCCAAACTGTTCTTATGACAAATGATTTAAGATGTTCAGCACTGATTTATAGTATACTAGTTATTTCTATAGACACCTCTCCCCCATATCTGTAGGTTCCTTGAAGGCAATGCCTAGATATGACTCAATCTGTACCACTCTGACTACATCTTCAAGAAATCTTTTGCAATTCAATAAATGAGAGAAAAGCCAATGCCAGGAAATAACACTAGAATCAATCATCAACTAAAGTTGTGCTTAAAAGCCATGCTTCTATCTCCTAAAACTTAACAAGGTCACCATTAAAAGAGAATGCATTCTTTATCTGAAATACAGATAAATCAATCAGATGAAATACATCTGACTGGCACAACACCATTTATCTGTTTGAATCTTATGGTAAACCTTTCCTTTTGCCTTTCACAAACTAACTAACTTTTGTCTCTTCATTATATCCTCAGAAATGTAATAAAGCTATTGGTTATAACTAATCTGACCTCAGATCAGAATGACATTCACCACAAGGCTATGCAATACAAAACTTTTTTTTAATTTAGAAAAGGGATTTTTCTTGTTTTTACAGCAATAGCCAAAGTAGCTGGGCACAGACAAACCTTGGAGCTCTTGCCTACTTCTAGTCTCAGAGAGCACAGCAATTTTGTGGAACAGATATGCCCACTATCCTGTGTGAAGATGCTTTCATGCCAACATAAACGGAAAAAATGGAATCAGTTTTTGGGAGGGAAAAATTGTCAAGTATCTGTTGTTTGCAATGCTGGGCAAAAAAACTAATTCATGCTAAATAAACTCAAATTATCAACTAAATAACCAAAAGAATTACCCTGACCACTTAGCATTTAGCAACATGATTTAAATCAAGGTATACTATAATATAAAACCTAAAATCAGGTTTTCTTCATTCCTTCCATTGTCCTTTATGAAGAACAAACTAAAGCTCGATACGATCATATAGAAAGGGATTTAGGACTGATACACATTAGCTCTGGAAGAGAATATGTTTAAAGTGCCTCTTCTAGGTTCAATGTAGTTGTTCCCCTGAAGAACAGTCACAACAATAAAAAGGCAAAAAATAAAATACATGAAAAATGATTCACTGAACTGCAACAAGTAGGAAATGTTTATCTAATTAACCAGTAAGTCATTGAGCAACCACTATGAAGCATGGAATAAAATATTTGAAGTCAAAAATTATATATGGTAAGGATAAAGACAGCAGATTTGGTTTGATTTAACAACAGAATCCCATTGATTTTCCATTTGATTATATCAGTACAATTAAAGCATGCCATTCTTGGGATGCTTTTTTAATTACTAGGGGTAGCTGACATCTGTGGTTAACTTAAAAATTCCATTTTCTCTAGAGATTTTTTCTGAATCCTTCTGAAATTAATCAAATTTATCAATTTCAATATTAATCATTTTACTAATGCATAGAGTGTACATATACATATATACATATGCATACATGCAAATATGAGAGAGGGAAAAAAACACCCTTTTAGGCAAACACTACATCATTTTAATCACAGAACTAATAATCAAGGCATCACATATTATTTATATTTTTATACATAAAGAGAATTAAACTATTATAGTCACATAAATAATATTTTGAAAAGTCTTAATTTGAAGCTAGAAACAAAAGGAATGGAGCCTGAAAGAAACAATAAAATTACACTCAGAATTACTACAGCAAAACTACTGTGGAAAAGCAAGCTATAAATGAAACCACAGTAGTTCTTGTGAACATAATCTCATTTAAAATACAAAACATAGGTGTGCAAATTTACTTTCTAAATCCTTCTAAAAGGTAAAGTTAAATTATATAGTTTTATCCAGTGGAGGAATGAGGTGACAAAATGAAAGAAGCCAATACTCCTGTGTCTTCCCAAAATTCCACAGACATGACAAAAAGATACATATAAATGAGAATAAAGTCATCGCATTGGTAGGAAACAGACCATGAACAACACAAACCATAGGGTAACTTGTGCAAAACTCAAGAAAGTATGATATTTCCAAAGAAAAGCCATAAATCAAAGGTGAAAGGGTCTGATCAAGCTGACTTCTATAATTAAAGATGGACAGACAATAATTTGAGTGCCCCTGCCCTCACAGCAGGTGGCTTCCAGTTACCCACAAGTTGAGATCACAATATAAACGTGGAAGCACAGCTCTTAATATAAATGTAGAAGTTCTACAAAAAATAAATAATTTGGTGAGGGTACATAAAAAAGGGGAACTTTTATACAGCTTGTTAGAAAGTAAACTATTATGCCATTATGGAAACTAGTATGGAGATTTCTCAAAAAATTAAAAATAGAACTACTATATGATCCAGCAATCTCACTATTAGATATTTACTCAAAGGAAAATAAATCAATATATTAAAGGGATACCTACACTTGCATGTTTATTGCAGCACTATTTACAATGGCAAAGTTATGGAATCAACCTAAGTGTCCAACAATGAATGCTTGAATAAAGAAAATGCTGTATATATATAAAACAATGAAATATTATTCAACCATAAAAAGAATGAAATCGTGCCATTTGTAGCAACATGGATGGGCCCAGAGGTCATTAACTTAACTAAAATAAGCCAGGCACAAAAAGACAAATAATACATGTTCTCACTTATATGGGGGAGATAAAAAGTTTGATCACACAGAGATAGAGTGGAAAAATAGAAAACAGAAACTGGTAAGGATGAGTAGGGAGGGAGAGAGGAAGAAGAAGAGAAGTGGGTTACAGGGTACATACAGTTAGAAGGAATTCAATGTTTGAAAGCAGATAGGATGACTATAGTTTACAAAAATGTATTGTACCTAGGTGATGGACACCCTAACATCCTGACTTGTTTATTTATATACATGTAATGAATTTTAATATGTACCCCATAAATGTGCACAAACTAAAAAAATAATAAAAATGAAAAAGTAAATTAAAAAGACAAATAGAGGTTCTTTATAGGGTCTGTACACATTAGCACTGCAACCAGGCAAGCAGAACTGCGCCACCAAATGACTTAAAAGCCACCAAGAAGCTCAAAAATCACTCTTAAAAGACTAGCAGTCCTGACGTGATGGCTCAAGCCTATAATCCCAGCATTCTGAGAGGCCAGGATGAGGGGACTGCCTGAGACCACAGGTTCGCAAACAGCCTGGGCAACTTGGCAGGACCTCATCTCTACAATAAAATAAAATAAAAATTAGCGGGCCATGATAGCACATGCCTGTAGTTCCAGCTACTTGGAAGGCTGAGACAGAAGAATCACTTAGTCCAGCAGTTTGACGCTGGGGTGTCTGTGAGTGTGCCACTGCACACTAGCTTGGGAGATGGAGTGAGATTCCAAATCAAAACAAACAAAAAAAAGACTAGCAAATTCCCTACCCTATAAGGAAGCCAATCCTCAGCCAACCATAATCTTGACATCTTTGAAAAAAGCAATCAGCAAAATTCAGACTATGAAAAGATCACAGGTCAAAAGGCCCAGATTCTTCATTGGGTAAATTATACAGAAAAGAAAGAAATGAAGGGGAACTTGTAGATTAAGAGATATTTAACACATGAGGGAAGACCCCCAAAAAACAAAATTTATTTCTAAAAAATTGTGTATTTATTCTTACATGCTTAAATCTTTAATGCAACACACCTGTCATGATGCCCAAAAGTTTCTGAACTCATCAGTTATGATGTCTTTTAGTGCTTGTGCTGTTTTTGTTTCACCTCTTCCACATCAGCAAAATGTTTCCCCTTAAGGACTTTCTTCATTTGGGGAAACAAAAAAAAAGTTGCTTGGGGAGAGATCAGGGGATTAGGGATGGTGGGGCACTGGGGTCATGCCTCCTTAAAGGACTCTCAAAAAAAAAAAAAAAAATCCACTGAAGCCAAATGCAGTCTCTCCCAACAATACTAGCTAGTATACTAATGCAGATGGGTTCCTAGAACACTTATTTAACAGGGGAAGACCGTACTACACTATAAGGGGCCCACCCGCAAAAAAAAGATAAAATAAAAAAAGATTTAAAAAGATAATTTCAGGGTTTTTCTTTGGGGGGGTCCCTCCCTTGTACATACCAGGTTTTTAAAAATGAGTAAAATTTAGCTTTATTGTTTAAAGAGAAACACTTAGAGGAAGAGACCATAAGAATACATAAAGTGATTACTATAAAAGTCAGAATAGTAGTTACTTGTGGAAGTGGTGAGAAAGCTGTGATCTGTGGGGAACATAAAAGAGTTTTCAGAATGGTTGGCAAGTTTTTGTTTCTTGAACTGGGTAATAGTTACAAGGTTGTTTGACTTTAAAATAATTCACTAACTTACACATTTTTGTGTGACTTTTAAATCTTTTTATCATATTTTACAATGAGAGGTTAAAAATAAAATATTTAAATTAAAAATACTCCCAAACTAAATAACTCAAGATTTCCCAGCAAGCAAAAAAGGGAAGAAAAATATAACTGTGGTAGCCGTCTCTAAAGTCTTTTGAACCTTCCTATGTATCTTAAAACCCACATGGAAGTGGTTTTAACCCATGGCATATAAACAGGATGTCACAGTTAGCCGGAAGAACTCTGATGCATCCTTGTAGAAACAAATCTGTATTTGGTTCTCTGACCCTCCATTATCAGAGGTAACCAGGATGACACTAAAATAACCAAATAAGTGAGAAATATTAGTAAAGAGATTTAAAAGAGAGCACAACCAAAGTATCTGTTTGTTTTCTATTTTGTAATAATTAATAAACACCTATACCATTGAGACAGGAAAATCAAATCCACAAAGGACACATAGGACACATCTCTGTCTATTCTCCTTCTGTACTGTGACTCCATAGTTGCCCAGAAATAGCACGGTAGTACAAGAAGTAAAACTCTACACTCACTGTCCAGAGACCTTAATTCGGATGCTGACCTTGCATGAATTGACAAAAAGACAAATCTCTTTTTTCATTCAGTCTTAATTTTCGCACATATTAAAGGAAAACAGTTAGACAAGATAAACCCTGAGGCGTATTCCAGTACTGAAAACCTATGATTGTTATAGGAACTATTTGCCCCCAGAGGTAGTATTTGCCACCAAATTCCAGCAAGATTAAGAAATACCTCAATAGCAAATAACATTAGAAATATTTCCTTTTCCAAAAGCAGTTTTTCAAATGAGGAAAAATTAAAATTCCTCTGAAACCATCCCCCCAAAAGCTGTAATCTGTGTTCAATTTTTTTATACTCAGCTGATACAAGAAGACAGTATCTTCAGCAGATCTGAAAATTAGCAAATGAGAACATAAGAACAAAGTTCATTTTAACATCTTAAATTCTGGTTTATTCTACAAACTTTCATTAGTCATTTGTAAAACTGTAATAAGAGGGAGAGCTTGTGGCTTTAAAAAGTTATGAGAATAATAAACTATTTGAATACAGGCAATATATTCAATTCCTTTCTTTCGCCCCTAGTTTGTAATGTGCCTATTTCAACTGCATATATCAAAACCCTAAATAATACCAAAGTCATTACACTAAGCATCTAACAGAAAAAATGAAACAAGACCAGCCCAGGCAACTTGATGAGACCTCATCTCTACAAGTAATCAAAAAAAAAAAAACATCAGCCAGGCGTGGTAGCACGCACCTGTAGTTCCGGCTACTTGGAAGGCTGAGGCAGAAGGCTGCCGGAGTCCCGCAGGTGGCCGTTGAGTGCCACGGCACTCCAGCCTGGGCGACAGAGTGAGACACAAACTTCAAAAAAAGAAAAGAAACAAGAAATGAATGTCTCATTAAGATGAAAGGAGTTTAAGGTGGTTGTGTGCAAATGTCTATGTCTTCCAGAGAATAACAAAAAATTACCACCAAGACAATAGGTTTTCTCTTTCTATACTGTTTCAGGCCTTTGGCACAATGTTCATATGCATATAATAAGCTGCCCCATGAGCTCTTCATGAAGAATCCATGAGTGAGGAATTATCATTTCACAAATAAGGAAAATGTGGCACAGAAATGTGAACTGGAAAATGGAATACAAGACTATGAATTCACACTGGTCTCTTATACTTAAAGCAAAAAGGGGCACTTGGAACCCTCAAAGAAAATAGAATGTCTGTAGGACATCTGTCCCTGCTGAAGGAAAAGGGCAAGATCTTACTTTTAGACTTGAGCAAAAAGAATATCTCAACGCTGCCACTGCTTTAGAGGGGTAAGCCATTAGTTTTACAAGGAAGGGACACTGCAGGGCATAAGGAATGGGCTCAACAACTCTCGGGCCCCAGAAGCAACAGGATGCCGCAGAACAGTTGAATGAACATACTGAACTAAACAAAACCATCCTCTCTCTTACTTTACTGCACTAGTTGAAAAATAAGAGAACTAGAAGAGGGAGAAGGCAAAAAACACAAGGTTTCTAGATTTCAAATTCCCTATATTCAAAAAAGTGGAGGGGCTTCTGATTATTGCCAAGTGTGGCCCAGAGAAACTCAACTCTCCTTGTTTAAATAAAATATATGGGCATATATATTTTATATGCCACCATAACAACAAAAATCTAAAAGTAAAGAATATATTTGCCAAAGTACTATTTTTATTTTTTTATTTTTATTTATTGGAGTCAAGGTCTCACTCAGTCACTCAGACTGGATTGCAGTGGCAAGATCATGGCTCACCGTAGCCTCAAAATCCTGGGCTCAAGGTAATCCTCCTGTCTCTGTCTCCTGAGCAGCTGGGACTACAGGCGCACACTACACACCCGGCTAATTTTTCTTTTTCTTTTTTTTTGTTGTAGAGACAAGTCTTGTTATCTTGCCTAGGTTGGTCTCACTCCTGTGTTCAAGTGATGCTCCCACCTCCCACCTCAGCCTCCCCTGCTGGGATTACAGGTATGAGCCATCGCATGCAGGTCTTATTTTTAACATAGAACATTCTATGTTGCTCTAACATGGCCTACTCCCATTAATAACAGTCTCAGCTGATGATCTTGTTTCTTAATTCACTAAGAAAACAATCAGAAAGAAACTGCTGCTTCTTTACACCATCATATCTATCAGACTACCTGTTCTGTGTCAAAATATTTGTTTTCCTGTTAGAATAGATCAACTGTCTTTACTCCTATGTGAGATGATTCTTCTGCTTGTGTGTTAGATCCCAGCCTTTCTTATATACTTATTCTTGTAATTACCCTCTTTCCTGCTACTAAGCATTTTCCTCTCTATAATGGATCAGACCCATGGCATACAAATATGCAGCAATATCTCATCTTAAAAATACAAAATAAAAACTCTCCCTTGCTACACCTCCCCATCCCTCACCCAGCTCTAGCTCCATTTCTGCTTTCCTTTATAGCAAGACTCCTCTAAAATGCCATCTATACTCGGTCTCACTTCCTTGCCTCTCATTCTGTTTAAAACCCACTCAAATAGGTCTTGAATCCCCACCTCTCCACTCAAACTGGTCATGGAGAACCACCACCGGCTCCCTCTTAACAAACCCAACACAACGATTCTCAGATCTCCTCTAATTCAATCTCTCAGCAGCACTTTCCACAGCTGATCACTTCCTCTTCTAGAAACACATTCCTCACTAAAATACTCTCCAGGCTTCTCCCACCTCGACTGATCAGTTCTCCCAGCCTCCTCTGCTGGCCCCTAGTCCTTGGTTCTCTCCTTCTCTGTCTACCCTTACTCCCTAAGCGATCTTCAGGCAAACTAAAGTGATCTTCACTCAAACCATCTACAGAATGACAATTCCCAAATTTATATACCAAATCCCATCCCGTGCATATCATATATCAACATATCAACTCAGATATTTAGTAAGCACTTCAAATTAAGCGCTTGTATGTATGATGCAAACAGAAGTTTTCTTGATTTCCCATTCCAACACCCATCCTCACCTCACACAATACAAACAGAAACTTCTCCTCTGTTCTTTCTCATCTCAGCTAAATGGTACCAACATATGCCCAATATTTAACCCCTCCCCACCAAAACAAAACAAAATGAGGAGTTACCCTTGATTGTTCTGTATTCTCATATTCCACATTTAATGTCGCTGCAAAGACACCTAACTCTAACTTCAAAACAGGATTCAAATCCAAGTCCTTCTTCTCATCTCTATTATTACTACATTCATTCAAGTCATATTCATCTCTTGCTTGTACTTTCTGTCCACCAGCATGGTAACTTTAAAATCTCATTCCACAGATCTTCACAAAGTTTTGTTCTGTCACAGCATCCAAATCTCTGTTCAAAATGTCACCTCTTACAAAAGGAGGCTTTCCCAGACGATATTACATAAGATGGGCCCCCTCTGACCTCATCACTCTGTTACTTTATGCCTCCCTCATTTTCTTATCATCAAGTCCATCAAAAACTGATACACTGTTTTTAGTTTTTAAATATTTATTTCTTTCCTATCTTCTTCCACAAGGCAAAGAAACTCTCTTAAGCCAGGCTCGGTGGCTCAGCCTATAATACTGCGCCTTTGGGAGGCTGAGGTGAGTGGATTGCCAGGTTCGAGACATGCCTGGGCAACTTGGCAAGACCTCATCTCTACAATAAATCAAAAATGAGCCAGGTGTGGTAGCGCGCGCCTGTAGTTCCAGCTACTTGGAAGGACGAGGCGGAAGGATCGCCGAAGCCCAGCAGGTCAAGGCTGCGGTGGCTGGGAGCGGCCACTGCACTCCAGTCTGGGCGACTGAGTGAGACTCCAACTCAAAAAAAAAAAGAAAAGAAACTCTCTTAATCATCACACATAGTACACACATAGCCAGAATCGTGCTTAGTTTATTGCAGATGTCAAACAGCTGTCAAATGCCTGAAATTCTATCAAATCCTTTTTCACCCAAATGTCATATCACATGATTATGCACCAGCCATCTCTCGCCTCCTCATTCTTCTCAGCTAAGTTTAAAACAACTAAAATTACAAATGAAATAATAAAATAAATCCATATCACAAACAGTAAAATAAACTCACAGCAAAATCTATATCTCCAATTTTTAAAATATGAAGTTTCTTTTAATGCTTGTGTCTACAACCAAAGAGGGAAAAAGTCAGTAAATATTGATAGAAAAAAATAAGAATCTTTTTTAAATACTTAAAGAATATTCTATATAGTCATTATAACATGTGTAGCCAAAGGTAACACTCGTACCCTGTTGGTAGGAATGTAGACTAGTGTAGCCAGTGTAGAAAACAGTATGGAGGTTCCTAAAGAAATAAAGAACAGAACTACCATATGACACAGCAATTGTCTTCTGGTTATATATCCACAGGAGATGAAATTATTACCTCATAAAGGCATCTGCACTCCCCTGTTCTTTGCAGCATTATGCACGATAGCCAAGGCATGGAAACAAATTAAGTGTCTGTCACTAGACAAGTAGATAAAGAAAATGTGAGATAGAGAGGGAGAGGGAGGGGAAGGAGGAAAGGAAAGGAGAGAGGGAGGGGAAAGGAGAGAGGAGAAAGGAGAAGGAGAAGGAGGGGGAGAGGGAAAAGGAGAGGGAGGGAGAGGGAAGAAAAAGGAGAGAGGGAGAGAGGGAGAGAAGGAAGGGCAAGAGGGAGAATGAGTGAAAGCGAGAGTGAGAGAGAGAGAGGGAGAGAGAGAATGAGAGAGAGAGAGAAACATTATTAAACCTTAAAAAAGGAGAAGATCCTGCCATCTGTCACAACATGAACAGACCTCAAGGACATTATGCTAAGTGAAATAATCCAGACACAGAAATAAAAATATTGCATGATCACTTAGATGTGGGAATCTTAAAAAGAAAAAAAAAAGGTCAACTATAATATATAAAGACAGAGAATAAAAATAGAACAGTGGTTACCAGAGACGGATGAGGAAATGGGGAGATGTATGTCAAAGGATATAAAGCAGCAAATATGTAGGATAAAGAAGTCCATACACGAGGACTACAGTTAATATAGTATATTATATTCAGGGTTTTTGCTAAATGAGTAGATTGTAACTGACCTTGACACAGAGAAGGAAAGCTGGGCACCTGAGATGATAAATATGTTAATCTGTTCCACTATAGCAACCATTTTACTATATATATACATACATATGTATATATATGTGCCTTAAAGATATGCAATAAAAAAACTTTTTAAGAAGGCAAGTGACAGGTCATGGAATAAAGACAATGCAACACACTCATGAATCATACAAGGTGACTTTCTTACCTTCATAAGCATCCCCAGTTTTCACATTCCTATACCATTCAGATGTACGAGCTTATAAGCTATCAACTCACATGTATGCCAAGTGTTTTATTATTATGTACAAGTTTAAAATATTAGTTAAATTAAAACTCTAGGCTGGAAAATATTAGTTAGCATTGCAGAATAAAGAAAAAGCAAGCCTGTCAACTTTCACTTCAATAAAAAAGTAAAGATGTCACCCACACCAGGTGAATGGCTCATCTGGTAAAACAAGAATAGACAATAATATCATCAATATTTATAAAAGTATTAGTTTGGGACATCATTGATTATGACAAAAACTTCATATGCAAAAATTAATTTCATATTGAAGATAAAAGACCAGCAGAGCTAACAGACTTAGGTTATTGCCTTCTGGATCAACTGGACACTATCAGGAACTTTTTGGTATCATAATACTGTTTTAATATGTATGTTTTCACTATATACTGGTGGTAATTTGTCCTTTGTGTTAATACAATGATAAAGAAGAACTTCTTTTATCCTGTTCAACATACCTTGTTTTGGTTTACTTCTTAAGTATAAATCCACTCTGACAAAAGCATGTTTAATTAAAAAAGAATATCCTCTAAAATCATTTTCCTTGCATTTAGGTTTTCTTTTTTTAAAGATAAGGTAATTTTATTAAAAATCTAAATATGATCCGAGTTAGCATCATTGATATATTTTTAAATAGCCTACTAAGATAGAGGACAAAGTATGTTTCTCACATTTGGATTTTACATAAACTAAATCAAGTAGGTGACTCTAATTTCTTGTACACATCCATCTTGTAATAATTTGCAATAAGGTATTCAAAAAGCTCTATAGATAAATAACATGTCTGATTTTTCTATTTCAATTGTAACTAATACAATTCCTGAGCTTAGTTTTTTTGTTTTTGCAAGAAGAGAAAAAAACAAAATACATAATTCAAAATAAACTATAAAGTCTTAATTATCATTGTACACCATAAGAATCCTAGAACAACAGCCAGGCAGGGTGGCTCAAGTCTGTAATCCCAGCACTTTAGGAGGACAAGGAGAGAGGATTGGCTGAGCCCAGGAGTTCAAGACCAGCCAGGGCAACTTGGTAAGACTTCGTCTCTACAATATATTAAAAAACAATTAGCCGGTAAAGGTAGCATGAGCCTGTAGTTCTGGTTACTTGGAAGGCTGAGGCAAAAGTATCGTCTGAGCCCAGTAGGTCAATGCTGGGGTGGCTGTGAGTGTGCCACTGCACTACAGCCTGGGTGACAGTGAGACTCCAACTCAAAAAAAAAAAAAAAAAAGAATCCTAGTTCACCAAGCACTTATTCATAAAATTGCTTACTATAACTTTTTCTACATTACCTGAAAAACCTGTGGGTTTGCCTTGCAAAGTTTTCTCATGATATACTGACCAATGAGTTATTCAAGTAATAAGAAAATGAATATCAATCTCCCAATACAATGTCTGTGTATTTGAAGCATAAGTATTAGGAGCTAAGAATGATTCACATCCTGCATGCTTCTTAGGCTCTAGTATAATTTTTAAAGAATTTAAGATACCAACTTATTTAAAGAGAAACAAAACATGCAAAAATGCCAGTAGACAACAGAAAATGGAAACTCACTTCAGTAACATCAGAAGAAAAAAACACTTGTTAGCCCAAGTTATTTTCTAAATTGATTAATTCAATGAACACTCAAGAAGAAACAGTTTTAAAGGACGCAAGTAAATATAAAATAATATAGTAGAAAGTTTGATTGCAAGTATATGCTTTCCATTCTCTTCACAGGGTAAAGTCCCTTACCTGTGATACTTGAAATAATTAAAGGCACCCTAGCATGTGTACTACTAAACACTTTTCTCACTACAGTCATTCAGTAATGATTGCTTTGCATGGAGGAGGTAAAAGCTACATAATCCCAAGTCTTCTGAATCTTACTGTCTCATAAAGATAAAAGAGAGTGTTTCATACTGAATATATGTGGTATTTTTAAAGTTATATAATTTTTTCTTAAAGAATAAGGATCATTTTGAACATTAGTTGTCATGGTTATGGCTAATGGGGCTTAAGTCTGATTAAATAATGAAGTTAACATGTCGTAAAGTTCCTCCTAAAATTTTTCTTAAAATCGTCCAAACACACCATTCTGGCTAGGATTTGTGTTCTTACAAATGTGAGAGACGATCTGGATTCTTCTGCTGCAGTTAGGGTTTTGGTGGTCTTGCTTTTCCAGCTTCCGGGACCTCAATGTGACTCTTGACCAAATGGACTTAACTAATACCTACAGAAAATTCCACCCAAAGACCAGAGAATATACATTCTACTCAGCACCGCATAGAATGTACTCTAAGATCGACCACATACTTGGCCATAAATCAAGCATACACAAATTTCAAAGATTGAAATTTTGTCATGCACCTTCTCAGACCACAGTGGAATAAAAATAAACATCAACACCAACAAGCTTCTCCCCAAACCCACAAAGGCATGGACACTAAACAGCATGATGCTAAACAACTCCTGGGTCAACAATGAAATCAAAACAGAGATTAAAAGATACCTGGAAACAAATGAAAATGAGGATCTCATTGCTGATTTTTTGCCCTTATGATCTGTCTAGGGTTGTGAGTGGGGTATTAAAGTCCCCAGTTATGATAGTGTTAGAGTCAATATCTTTCTTTAGTTTTCCTAGAAGCTGCTTTATGTAAGTTGGCACTCCTATGTTGGGTGCATATATGTTTAGGATAGATATTTCTTGTTGATGGAGTGAACCTTTTATTATTATGTAGTGGCCTTCTGTATCTTTTTAAATTTTTGATAGTTTAAATGGTATTTTGTCTGAAATTAGGATCACGACTCCTCCTTTCTTTTGTGTTCCATTCATCTGAAAATTTGTTTCCCATCCTCTTACTTTGAGTGTGCGTGTCCTTTCTAGTGAGATGGGTCTCTTGAAGGCAGTATATTGTTGCCTGGTGATATTTTATCCATTTTGCCATTCTATGTCTTTTCAGTGGTGCATTTAGTCCATTCACATTCAGGCTAATTATTGAAATGTGAGAGCTGGTCCTTATCATAGAGTTCTTATAGGGTTTTTGTTCCTCTTGGTTTGTTTTCTTTCTTTTGGTTTTGGGGTTGGTTTATGTGCATTTTATTCTTTTTCCTGTACTCTTGTGAAGAACGTTGTTCTTTTTTCCTTTTCTCCTGTGTTTAGTACTTTCTTAAGTGTTTCATGTAGAGGTGGTGTGGTGGCAGCGTAAGTTCTTAGAGAGTGGATATCTGGGAAAGATTTTAATTCTCCCTTGCTGATGAAGCTTAGCTTGGCTGGGTAGGTTATTCTTGGTTGAAATTGTTTATCTTTTAGGACTTTGAAGATAGGGCTTCAAGCTCTCCTAGCCTGCAGGGTTTCTGTGGATAAATCTGCTGCTATTCTAATTGGTCTTCCATGGTAGGTGATCTGGCCTTTTTCTCTTGCTGCCTTTAGGATTTTTTCTTTTGTACCTACTTTGTTTAGGTGAATTATTATGTGTCTGGGAGTAGAACTCAAATCACTCTATCATAAAGATATCTGCACACATATGTTTATCGCAGCATTGTTCATAATAGCAAGAACCTGGAATCAACCATGCTACCTATCAAAAGAGGACTGGATTAAAAAAATGTGGTACATATACATGATGGAATACTACGCAGCCATAAAAAAGAACAAAATCATGAACTTCGCAGCAACCTGGATGTAACTAAAGTCAATAATACTGAGTGACCTCTCACAGAAACCAAGATCTGAGTATCACATGTTCTCACTCATATAGCGGACGTTGAACATCATCATAATACTATAGAAAAAGAACTGACAGTGGTGGGAAACTATGGGGGGGAGGAAGGGAAGGGAGGTGGGATTAACGGTAGTCAATATCTGTTTGGGGACGGGGAGACACTCCTTATCAACAAGGGTGCCTGAAGGAAGCATATTTGTATACCTAACCCTTAACCAGACCCCACAATATCAAAATAAGAAATACTGATTTAAAAAAACAAAAATAAATAAATAAATAAATGCAACAAGTGAATTTAAAAAAAATGTGAGAGACAGATGTGCTGCTCAAGGACCAACTTCTGCCTAGTTCCCACTCATTCTTCAAGCAAATAATAAGACGACGCCATTTCCTCCAGAGAAGTCTTTTCTGATCACTACAATGTAGGACTAAGGTTTTCCTTATATATTTTCCTGTAGCACCCTATGCCTTTCCCCATTGTAGACTATATTATGTTCCACTATTGCTATTTCTTGGCTTATGTGCATCTCCTACCAGAATCTATGCAACATGGCATGCTTATTATTGCCTACCAACTCAGACTCTCCTTCCAACTCATCCCTTTTCTCCTTCTAGCAGAGATTTGATTTTGATTGCTTTCTATACTATGAGGAACTGTGATCAGGAAAGAGCCTCCACCCCAAAATCCAAAGATGAGTAACAAAAAAAAAAGTCTCTATCAGTAATGATGTCCTAATTTTCCTTGCTAGTGAATAGCTTTTAGGTCCAAGTGTGAAACTCAATTCAAGTCAATGGTGTGCAGTACAGCTTTTGGGAATGGTTTTCCTCCTTACTAAGAAGAAAAAAATAGGAGGAATATCTCTCTTCACTGGCTGTCATCATGACTGCATACAATATCTGAAACTATTGTGACTGCAGCAATTGTGCCACCACAAAGGATGACATCATGAAAAATCAAGAATGACAGAACCAAAAGGTAGAAGGTCCCTGTATCTCGGTAGATATCATTAAGTCACGGAATTAATCAACCCAGAACTACCCATCTTCAGACTTCTTGTTATATGAGATGGCAAAAGCCTTATGATTCAAGCTACTTTTGGTTGAGTCTTCTGCTATGCATAGCCAAAGGCATCCAAACTGAAACAGCTTCCCTTTCATCAAAATATATTGATGCAAGTGGCTAAATTAAACTCATTCCTGCCGCTGTTTGATTCTAGTGTCCATATTAACATTCCACTATGCTAGTAAACTAGTTTTCTCTAAAATAGCTGAGCCAGGATCCCAACTCAGTCTTCTGACTCTAAATTCAAATCTTTTTGTTTTGTTTTTAACTGCATTACAGGTGATCTAGGAAATGTATACATATGCCTTTTATTTACAAACATATTAGTCTGAAGTCATTCCAAATGCCAGGCATCATTAGCTGCTCATATTTGGGTCATGAGGTATTAGAAGTATTGGGAAAATGTAATGTGCTTATACCTATAAAATACTTCCTTTCTAATGAATTAACATGTACATTTCAAAACAGAAATATTCTTTTCTACAATCACTGTAAACATTCAGGACAGATCAGCTTTCTATCTCACAACCTTAGTTCACCTTTTATCTGCTCCTCCTTGCTCAAATAAACTTAATTGCATATAATCTTAATTCCATTAAAAGGCCATACCTCTACAGGAAAAGCATATATCACTCAATTCTCAGGAAAGTAGTGGTTACAATCAATGGAAAAAAAGAGACATTTTTAGAAAACTAAAAAGGAAATCTTTTACAGACAAAAAAATGAGGATTCACAACGATGGAACATTTTACTAGAAATCATGTAGATAGTTGGGGCCAGAACCGAAATGAAAAATCTGAATTCTAACTCCTAATTCAGTGCTTTCTCCACAATATCATAATGCTTCCAAGCTGCCTATTAAATATTTACTGAAAATGGTTGGCCAAACAAAAATAACCCATTACTGTGTGTTCAAGTAAATCAAAAACCTTTTAGTAAGTTAAGGTGACAGATGCACATTGCCTTATATATTGACTTTTTATTTTTTAAAGTAAGCTTCACTATGTCCAAGTTATCCCCTCCACTTTTCTAGTCAACAAGGTATCATTTTATTTAAATAATTTAAACATATCAGTTGTTATCAGTTCAACACACTTAGGGGGAGTCACAGTTCTAACTGATTTTTACATACAGTCATACATCCACTTAATGATGGTGATACTTTCTGAGAAACATGTCATTAGGCAATTTCATCATTGTGTGACCATCAGAGTACACTTATCCAACCCAGATGGTAGAACCTACTACACACTTATACTATATGGTATAGCCTATTGCTCCTAGTCTGTAAATCTGTAGAGCATGTTACTGTACTAAACACCTTAAGCAACTGAAACAGAATGGTAAATATTTATATACTGAAATATATCTAAACATAGAAAAGGTACAGGCACAGTGGCTTAGCCTGTAATCCCAGCACTTAGGGAGGTCGAGGTGAGAGGATTACCTGAACCCAGGTTCAAGACCAGCCTGGGCAACTTGGTGAGACCTCGTCTATACAATAAATCACAAAAACTAGCCAGGCATGGTGGCATGCGTCTATAGTTCCAGCTAATTGGAAGGCGGAGGCCAAAGGATCGCCTAAGCCCAGTAGGTCAAGGCTGCCGCAGCCATGAGTGTGCCACTTGCACTCCAGCCTGGGCAACAAAGAGTGAGACTCCAACTCAAAAAAATAAATAAATAAGGTAAAAAGATTTTTTAAGTGGTACACCTGTATAAGGCACTTACCACGAAAAAATCTTGAAGATTGCAAGTTCTTCTGGAAAAGTCAGTGAGTGAGTGGTGAGTGATTGCAAAGGCCTCGGACTTGACTATACACTACTGTATTCTTTATAAACACATAGACTACACTGAATTTATTTTAAGAATAAGATGACTGCACTATAACATCACAAAGCTACAATGTCACTGGGTGACAGGAATTTTTCATCTCCGTTATAACCTTATAAGCTCACCATCCTATATGTGGTCATCATTGGCCAAAACATCATTATACAGCACAAGACTCTGTCTACTTCCTACTTTATAAAAACAAAGTTGCATGTCATATTTATTAAATGTAGGAAGATAGAATTTGTCATGTTTTTTATTTAAATGGTCTAATTTCCTTAATGAAGTAATTATCATGATATGTTGACTTCACCCAACACCCTTTTGGTTATGAACCTAATTATTCTGAGAAGTTTTAACTTGAAGCTCGGAAAACCAACAGTCTTTACAAATTTATTTATAAAGGTTAATTCACAAGGGATTTTAGTGAGTGCTGTAGTTGATTCCAACAACCATTTCACTCGAGATGACTGCTCCAAGCCAATCACTGTAATTCCAGTTCCTTTGCCAATACTCAAGAAAGGGTATTCTGAAGCCAATTTGGACCAATAAAACAAAATAATTCTTGCTCAGGCCTTCAAGGAAAGAAAGGCCAACTTCTTTCCCCTTAGATATAAACAAGAAAAATGTAGATCCAATTGTTGCTCCTGTCCTCATACCCACAAGAAGAAGAAAAAAACAGCTTTAAGGATGAAGCCAAGAAGATGAACAAAAAAGAACCAACCGAGGTCTCTTAGGACAACAATGAGGCCAATCAACCCACTCTGAAGCCTTCCTGTATGTCCTGTTGTGCAACATAATTCACTTCCTTATTGTTTGAAAGTGAATTTCAGTTGAGATTTCTATCATGAGAAGCAACAAGAATCTTAACTGATAAGTGGTAAAATCAAGTCTAGGGACAACAAGCACTAGAAAGGGAAGAAACTACAGCTTGCAAATCCCTTGCTTGAAAAGCTTAGAATCAGAAATGTTTGGATTGGGGGATGGGGACAGGACTGGATTTCAGAATGGTTGCATTATATTTAGCATTCATAATCCAAAAATCCAAAATCTGTAATGCTTCAATGAGTATTTCCTTTGAGCATCATGTTGGTGTTCAAAACGTTTCGAAACCAGGCTCAGTGGCTCAGCCCGTAATCCCACACCTTTGGGAGGCTGAGGTGAATGGAATGCCTGAGCCCGTGGGTTCGAGACCCACCTGGGCAACCTGGCGAGACCTCATCTCTACAATAAATCAAAAAATTAGCTGGGTGTGGTAGTGCGCACCTGTAGTTCCAGCTACTTGGAAGGCAGAGGCGAAAGGATCACTGGAGCCCAGCAGGTCAAGGCTGTGGTGGCCGAGAGCGGCCACTGCATTCCAGTCTGGGTGACCGAGTGAGACTCCAACTCAAAAAAAAAAAAAAAAGTTTCAAATTTTGAAGCATTTCAGATTTGGGATTCTTGAATTAGGGATGCTCAACCTATATAAACCTGCAGTATTACAAACAGAATCTCTCAAAAGTACTTTCTTCTGCATTAGTTGGTTCACATATCAGCCAAGATCCAGAGGTGTTCCGTAGAGCAAAGGAACTCCAAGACGTTCCCTAAATAATATCCAATTTTGTAAATGATCAGAAAAATAAAGCATTTCTATTCTGTTTTGTTTAAACAACTATTAGACACCAGCATACTTCAGCGTTCTGAGGATACAGCTATAAACAAAACACACTGCCTACACTTGGAGCTGACACTGCAATAGGGAGATAATTCGCAAATAAATAAATATCTTCCTCATGAATTTCATTCTACTGTATAAAAATGATGAAGCACCTAAGTTCTATCATGATCAGTATCTGAATATTATGATCAATTAGAGCAGATAGAAACAATACAACTTGGTAAACTCTCACTCCAGGGGAAAAAAAAAAGTAAAACAACAAAAATCAGAAGAAAAGAAAGATAAAGAAATCAGAGCAGAATTGTAGAAAAAGGGAAAGATGCAGGAAGAACATGACTACGAAATAAGCACACGCATGTACATACAAAAAATAAAATAAATGGTAATGTAAACAGCATCTGTTTCAATTCTGCTATATTAGAAAGAGGGTGACTAGGACAGATGGGATGCTAAACCAATTAACAAGGTCTTGAACCTTAGATTGTCTAACACCTTTTCAAAAACCCTACTTCAGACCAGAAGAAAAGACTAAAGTTCCCAGTCCATATCATAGTGACCATCCAAAACCCACCACACTGCAACACACATTCCAGGGTTGAGCTAAATCCAATCTGTCTCATGAGCTGGTTCAGACAGTCAAGAAACACCATATAGAAAAAGAAAGAGCTGCATCCTTTTCTGTAGTAAAGTAGGGCTTGTAAGGAGAGAGGAAATTTAAAAAAAAAGAAAAAAGAAAGAAAGAAAATTTCTAAACTGATCAACAGAGAATTAAAAATTAGCAGAAAAAAATTATCCAATATTTATTCCCATACTATAAAAGTCTCTGACAAGGTACTATCAGACAAGTAAATTAAATTACTTGGGTTCCTTATTTTCTTAGAAGAAATTTAAGGAATTGCTAAGTAGCCACTGCACTGTGTAATAACTTCAAGTAAAGAGGTAAAGTAAATAAGTTGCCAAGATAAGTCATAAGCACTTGACTGAACACCTCACTATCAGTGCATGTAATTTCAGTTATTTTAGATAGAACAACAGATAATTGCAATTTTAAGTGCTTTTTCTACCTTTATAATATACTACACATTAATACTTTCAGAGTTCAAATCATAGGTCAATAGGAAATATCACTACGGAATGCTTGAGATTGGGCCTTAATATCAACAAATTACAGAGAATGTTTAACTCAAAGCTCTTCTGAAAATGTATATTTTTTTATTATAAAGAGGTGGGGTACAATTCAGGGTTAGGTATACAAATGTTGGTTAGGCAGGTACCCTCACTGAAATTGTACATTTTTAAAGATATTTGGCAGGAAGCTTTAAGGGCTTTTTAATGATGTTTTGTTGTTCTTTTTATTCAATTTACAAATATTTACTTAATGGAAATTTTAAACTTTTCTTCTTTTAAAAAATAGTGACAGCATCTCACTATGTTGCCCAGGTCTCAAACTCCTGGTCTCAAGTGATCCTCTTGTCTTGGCTTCCAGAAGTGCCTTATTATAGGTGTAAACCATCCTCTCGGCCAATTTACAAACATTTATTGAGTGCCTACTTTGTATGAAGCACTATACTAGCCACAACTGATGCAATTTAAAAATAGGAATTACCCCTAAATACAGGGGAATATTCAGTTATTGTTTACCAAACAGGATGGTAAAAATGGCCATGTCTTTTAAGTAGAATGACTTTACATCCATCCTTGCCTACACCTCTCATTCTAGCATAATCATTAGTAGCTCTCTGTTACTGCCAAAAGTGTCCTAGTTTACTCACTGAATTATATGGTTACCCCACCACAGTGGGTAAGCAGACAGGTGCTATGTGGTAGCTAGTTACCATAATGCCAAATATTCCTAGATTTCTTTTTTATGTTATCGATAAGAATAGGCCACCCTTAGATAAAATGTAAAGACTCAGATGTTATATCAACAAGATAAAAGCATTCTGTGATTGCTGAATACTAACTTTAAAAGGGATTTGTTTTCTTAATTCAAACACCCAGTAGTCAAATACTCCATCATTCTGTGATACCAGATTAATGGTTTGCAACTAACCCAGGCAGATCTCAACAGCCATGTGACCAAGGAAAGAACCAAAACACAGAGGCCACTTGCCAGACTGCCACAAGAACAAAGACCTAGCAGGTGGCCATCCACTGCTCCAAATTAAATCATGCTGCACAGAACATTATCTCCATCATGGTATAATGTTGTTTTTGTGTAACGTAACTCCTCATATCCAATTTTCAAAATTAAGACAAAATTGTTTTTAATGACAGACAAACCACAATAGGAAATAACAATGGTCCAAATAACACTGCTCAGGACTCAGTAAAAAGGGTCCCTCCCAAGTCCCAAAAGTAATCACCAAACCCTACCCACCCTCGCCCCAATATTTGTTCAGTGAAGCAGTGCTGTATCTGGAACAAATCCCGAGGCCTAGTTAAACACCAGGTGGTACACTAGGGTAATTTTTTTTTAAGTAACAGATGGCTCAAACTTTTCATTTTTATGACACACAGCACAAGGACTTATGCAAGTGAAACTGTCTTCCAAGCACTTTATACAAGTAATACAATTACTCATGTGACTCATCACTTCACATCATAAAGAGAGCAGCAGGTGAAACAGATGCTGTACTCCTGGATTATTTATTACTTTATATAACAGATATATAAATGATATACATAAACACAGATATATTTAAATGTAGTTATATATTTGATGGTATTCCATTTCCTTGGTTGTAAAATTAGAGGACTAAATTAAGTGAGCACTTTGGTTTGAGTAAACAAAGGTAAAATGTTATAAATCTGAAATAAGGACAGGAGTGAGGAGAAAGGTGTGTACAGTGTCATTAAAAGTTTGGACTACAGGATATTGTCACTAGAAATGTAAGAGTGGAAAGTAGGCAGAAACTGGTTGACTCAGTCTCTGGATATCTGATCACTGCCTCAAATTTAGCAAAAAGGAAAAGAAAAACCTAAAACAAAGTAAAAGACATTAGACTGAGAGATTTTTTTTCCCCTTTTCTTCCTGTTTGCCACACCCTCTATGGCCCAACAAATAACCTGCAACCCAAATACAACTCCAAACAGCTTTGCCTCCCCATTCCAAGCAAGGCTAGTGAGGAGCACAGATATCTTTGTATACGACAGCAGAATTAAGACAAACAATCTTCAAGGACAGCACCACAGGGCTTTCAGTAGATAAGACCTGCCTGTCCCAGCCTGGTGCGCCTGGCCTTCACCACCTTTCCTACTGTCCTACAAGATGTGAACCAAATGGGTAGTCAGGGACATGGCCCTCACCAGCACCTTTGCTTTCTTGTGGCTGATAAGCATGGGCATGGACACCTATGGGGAAGACCTACTGCCCTTGCAATAGTTTAAATGTTTGGCAATGTCAATAACTGCCTCACCTGTGGACTCAACTCATAAAGCAATTCCTCTACGAACACTTACGCCCAGACCCACCACATAGGGCAAGTGACACAGGCAGTATGTAATCCTCAACTGACTCAAGAGGGGCTGTGCTACTGAAACACGTACACTGAGGAAAAGGAAAGCTATAGGTTTTCACATGAAATTAGATCTGCTCAAAACTAGCATGAAATAGATACAGATTCTACACACATTTGGGGTCTGCCTGAGAAATGAATTACCATATATATTATCTCTCCTGCATAAAAATGTGTCCTGAACACTTGTAAATCTTTGCAAAAGCGCTGTTTAAATCCAGGCTGTTGATATGTGGGGGCCTTACTGGTGAAATACTTCTCTGAATGTTTGAGTGGTATACATTTCATTTGTGTGGTATTACTAACTGTTGAGTGTCAAAAACTTGTAGTGTTCCACAAACAGTAGCAAAATATTGGTGACTGATACTGTTCTTTATCAAAGACATATTTTGAGAACAAGCTTAAGTAATAATCTGATTATGCCTAAAACAACATTTCATGAATTGATGCTTGCCTTAAAATGAAAAGAATCATCATGAAAATACATGCTTAGTAATAAGCAAAAGTAAAACGCCATAAATATTGTCATTTGTAAAGTGAAAAAAAAGTTATTTTTAAATATCTATGTTTGTTAAAGCTATTACACAAACACTAAGCTAATTAGTTCAAACTTGAGGTCACCTACCTAGCATGCCTTGCAATTATAAACACCACGATCAGTGTTTCTACAATTTCAGGAACTTGACCATTTGGTACAACACTTCCAGAAAAAGTTAACACTTCGAATAAAACTGACTTTTAAATTTACAACTATTAATTATCATCCTACTTCTATTCTCCCCTTTACTCTAGTACAATGAGAAATTATTGCAGGCTATGCACATTTTAATTGAATGTGAATTGTTATTCTCATTTTAGTTAGGCTTTCTGACCCATTTATTCCTAACCTCATATTCTTTGTTGCAAATTAACCAGATGACCACCTTACGATGGTACTGGCACACCATAAATTCAACAATTTATGCAGGCCTCGGGGCACTGGACTACACCATCTAGAATTCTATTGTGAAAGACTAAATCACAGAGATTCACAGAAGTGAGATTTAATTTGAGGAACAATGAGCAAATTAACTCTTATTTCCTAACTTCTGGTCTAGGAGCCTCTTCCATAGATCCTTGTTTTCTGGTTTTATACTGCTGTCACTTCATATAGAATTTAGCTTGGTCCCCAAAGGGAGGCCCAAACTTTACCTGTACGATACCCACTTCTATGCCTAATCCTGAATTGTACCACACATCTTTAAAATAAAATATAAAAATAAAATTAAAAGTCAAAGAACAATAGATATTGGTGCAATTAAGAAGAAAAGGGAACGCTTATTCACTATTGATGGGACTGTAAACTAGTTCAACCTTTATGGAAAACAGTATGAAAATTTCTCAAAGAACTAAAAATGGAATCACCATTTGACCCAGCAACCCCACTACTAGGGAGCTACCCAAAAGAAAGGAAATTAGTGTATAAAAAAGATACCGCCGGGCTCGGTGGCTCAGCCTGTAATCCCGCGCCTTTGGGAGGCTGAGGTGAGTGGATTGCCTGAGCCCGCGGGTTCGAGACCCGCCTGGGCAGCAAAACCTCATCTCTACAATAAATCAAAAAATCAGCTGGGTGTGGTAGCGCATGCCTGTAATTCCAGCTACTCAGAAGGCTGAGGCGGAAGGATCGCCGGAGCCCAGCAGGCCGAGGCTGCGGTGGCCGGGAGCGGCCACTGCACTCCAGTCTGGGCGACAGAGTGAGACTCCAACTCAAAAAAAAAAAAAAAAGATACCTACACATGCCTTTTCACTGCAACACTATTCACAATAGCAGAGTTATAGAACCAACCTATGTGCCCACCAACAATTGACCAAATAAAGAAAATATGGCATATATACACCATGGAATACTATGCAGCCATAACAAAGAATGAAACTGCATCCCTTGTAGCTGAAGATTATCATCATAACTCAGAAACAGAAAACCAAACACTGCATGTTTCACTCATGTGGGAGCTAAATGGTCACAAAGATGGAAATAATAGATATTGGGGACACCAATAAGGGGGAGGTTGGGAGGGGAGCTAGGGTTCAGAAATTACCTAAGGGTTACAATGTTCACTATCTGGAGAATGGACTACCTGAGATCCAGTCCCCACCACTTTATAATTTGACCATGTAACGAACATGTATGTGCAACCCCTGAATAAAAAATAAAGATGAAAAAAATTATAATAATGTTTTTTGGAGGTTTCCTTTAGATAAGAGACTTTATGGGGGCTGAGTGCGGTGGCTCAAGTCTGTAATTCCAGCACTTTGGAAAGTCGAGGCGAGAGGATTGCCTGAGCTCAGGGGTTCAAGACCAGCCTAGGCAACTTGGTGAGACCTCATCTCCACAATAAACCAAAAAATTAGCCAGGCACAGTGGCACACACCTGTAGTCCCAGCTATTTGGAAGGTTGAGGTGGAAGGATCACCTGAGCCCAGGAGGTCAAGGCTGTGGTGGCTGTGAGCATGCCACTGCACTCCAGCCTGAGCAACAGAGTAAGACTACAACTCTAAAAAAAAAAAAAAGAAAAAGAAAAATGACTTTATGCTAATGCGTGAGTATACATCTAGGCAGAGCTGCACTTCCTTTGGTTACATATATTTCAGTATTTTGTTTGATTAAGATAGAATTGATATATGAAAACTTTCACATGTTTAATGTGTACCTTTTGATGAGTTAGGCTATATGCACACACCTGAGGCATCATCATCACAATTAAGGTATCAGACATATATATTACCTCCAAAAAAAAGAAGGTCCTATGTGACTTTATTTCTGATATCTATTCAGAGCCTTTCATCAGTAGAAAATGAACTCATCTTCTGTCATTCTCCCTCTGGCTCCTTCTATTGCTGCCACAATGGTTTCTACTTGTTCCTTAAACAATATCGCAAACTCCATCCACAGTGTTTTTCCATAGCTATTCCTTCTGTCTGGAATGTTTTCTCAAATATTCCCATTACTCATTACCTTATTTCATTTGGGTTTCTGTACAAATGCTGTTCTTGACATGCTATCCAAAATAACATCCCCATCCACCTCAAAATCTTGTTTAATTTTCTTTATAACATTTGTTACTAGACTTATATGCTGCCTTTCTTTTCCAACTACAGTGTAAATTGCATGAAAGCAGAAAATTCATTCACTCACTACTATAACCCAGGACACTTGGTACAATTCAATAAATAATGAGTTGATGAATGCTTGTTTCCTCCCTACTCATGTAAGTTCATTGAGTATTTCGTTTTCTTCAGTGCTGAAATCACAATGCCTAAAACAGTGCTTACAACCTGAGACACTCAATAATTATGTTGAATGGATTCTACAATACAGGCCTGCTCTTTACAAATGCTCTAGAATTGAAAACAATAATTAAGACATCATTTATTAGTGTTTAATTGCATCATTAAATATTCACTATTTATTTCACTAATAACTAAAACTTTTAGCAGTTTTCCAAGTTTAAATTAACACCATAATGGGCTGGGTGCAGTGGCTCATGCCTGTAATCCCATCACTTTGGGAGGTGAAGGTGAGAGGACTGCCTGAGACCAAGGGTTTGAGACCAGCCTGCGCAACTTGGTGAGACCCCATCTCTTAAATAAATAAATACACACATACATACATACATACATACATACATAGCTGGGCATGGTGGGACACGCCTATAGTTCCAACTACTTAGAAGGCTGAAGCAAAAGCATCACCTGAGCCCAGCAGGTCAAGTCTGCAGTGGCCAAGAATGGGCCAATGCACTTCAGTCTGGGTGACAGAGTGAGACTGACTCAGAAAAAAAATTTTTTTATAACGTGTAACACTAAGGAAGTGGTGTCTTGTTTTCACACTTATCACTATTATAATCTTCCCTCCTAAAAAGTTGTAGCCCAAAACAAAATTTTTATTTTGCTAATTTTTGCTAATATTATTTTTTTTAGTGTTTATAGTACTTCATGTTTTCTGTTAGCTATTATAATCTTCCCCAGAAAAAAAGTTGTAGTCATGATATAATAAAATTGTGGCCTAATTTTTGTCCAAGACACCATAAAATTTTCACTTCATTGAAATGAAACAATAGCTCTACAAAATATCTTCAAAATCATTAAACAGTCACAGGTATTCTGAAAATAAATCAAAAATTTTCTTTGTTTTCAACACAAAATCTTAGAGCACATAAAAGAGCTGGATTTTTCCCTTTTTCTTTTTTGAACAAAACCAACTATACCAAGGGTCAGCAAAATTTTTTCTGTAAAGTGCCAGATAATAAATATTTTCGATTTTATGAGCCATATGGTCTTTATCACAACTACTCAACTCTAGTAGTGCAAACACAGCCACAGACAGTATATTAACTAATGAGTGCAATTCTGTTCCAATAAAACTTTATTTACAAAAATAGGCAAACCAGACCTGTCCTGAGGGCCATTCTTTGCCAAGCCCCGGTCTACACCACTTCCTCTATAGTAATTTTAATTAACAAAGCCCAGAGCAACCCACCTTATGAATGAGCTGTGTGTCAAAAGTTAAATTATAATGGAGGCTCTGTTTTTAACTTTTAATACAGTTGCAACATATATTCCAACAGAAACTATATTCCAGTGAGTCTTAGACAAATGAAACTCAAATCTTCCTCACTTCTCTCTCCCTCCAGTTAGAAGCAAAGAGAAGTCACACTAATTCCATAGATTCGGAGTCCTAAGAGTTGAAACACCAAATAGTGCACAGGTAGGAAAGAGAAGAAGAAAAAAGAGGGCCATTTCTTCTTTCTGATAAATATTAAACTTTGGCATGGTTCCACTTCCTCCTGCCCATTCTGTAAAGAATCCCCTTGCTGTCAATCTCTCTTAAGTCACCAGCACCCTGATCTGCCCGGACTCTCAATCTACTCAGAGCTTTAAAAATGTCTGTATTCCTTTTCTCATCAATCTCTTATCCTTTAGTAAAGCTCATTTCTACTTATTGTTTTCTTCTTAAGAAAAACTAGCTGATTAAACTACACATACTAATATGTAAATTAAAGTACTAGCAATCGTTCACAAAACACCTACACCAGTTACCTGGGATATTTACTTCACTAAGGATGGCTAGAGGGAACATAACTTGAAGTTCTAGTAGGAATAATTTTCTTAACAGTGAAGTGGGGAAATGCAGGTATAAAATAGGGGGAAAAAGAGAGCTTGAAGGGGATGTGAGGAAGCACCAGCTTATGGGCAAACCTAACTGGATGAAGGTATCACAAATCTGCTTCTAAAAACTGTCCTTTCTTTTCATGTTTGTCCACTTTTGAGGTACGTATCCTCTAGTCCAGGGGTCATTAACTCAAACGTTCACATGAAGTAATAAACTAAAAATACAAGAGGAAATGATAAGGACTGGAGAGAGCTAGAGAGTCTACTAAGGGGCTGCTGCTATTCTGTTCTGCAATAGCAGCAATGTGAGTTCAGTGCTGCCATGTCATCAGGGTTTCCAAGAAGGCCAGAAATACAAATTTTTTAAATGTGAAATTGTCAAATGTTTAAACAGTGTACAAGCCAAAGATAACTCATGCATATATGGGCAGGTTAGGTTGAGCCCAGAAGTCATCAGCTTATCTGTACTCTAGCAAAATTGCAACTCTTTAAACTGCAACTCTCCAAGGTCACAACACAGTGTATGGAGTGGAAGCTGCCACCGGCTTCTTTAAGGACCAGGAACAAATCTGATGTTTGAAGGTGAGGAACCATCTAATGGAATCTAAAGATGATACAATCTCATTAAAAATCTGCATTACTCTCTATGAAGACCTTAACAAGCACAATTTGAATATTCCCAGGATATTAAATAATTAAAGCTGCTTTCCACTTCACAAAAGTCAGATATACTCATAAGTTTAAAACTTAACTGAAATGGTTTCATCAACAATGTTATCTGCACAATGAACATTTGTATACCTAGCCCTGAATTGTACCACACAATTTTTAAAAATAAAAATATTGTTTTTAGAAAAAGAAATGTTTTATAAATAGATTACATAAAAAGTTAAAAACCCTCAGACCACCCTCCTCAAATGTAACCACTGTATATCGTTTGGTGTGGAGTGATTTGTTTTAGTCAGTATGTAAATCAATTTAAAAATTCATCTATACAAGTTCCATCTGGTCCTGAAGTCATACAAAAGGTGGCTCAGTAGGCAGTTTTCTTTCTCAATATTCTGTATGTTACTCCCTTTTCAACAGATATCTAGCCTCAGTTAGTAGAATCTTTCCACAGCAGAAGGTGAATTTCATACTATAAAACAAATCTGAGCTTGCCATGAAATTTAGGCTACTTAACTCAGGTCAGACCTGTCACAGGTCAGGTCTGCCAGCTGCTATACAACTTCTGTTCTAGTTTCTGCCCAGGCTTGTAATTATTTACAGTTTTGCACCTGTCAAAATCCTGAAACAATGACTTTCCTTGTTTCTCAGGGTTTACAGACAGTTAAGTGTACTCAGTTTCAAAACTGAATGCTTGCGGCTCATGGTAGAGGGCCGCTATAATTCATTTTTTTAAAGCTTTTTTTAAAACAGGAGTAAAAATAGAAATAAAGTAGAAAACTAAATTAGGTTTTGATGGTTAGTAAATAAAACGTTAAAGTAGCTATTCTCAATCTTCATGAACATAGGAATTACCCATGTGTTGTTAAAAAAAAAAAATCCAAAACCCAGATTGCCACAATAAGAACTTAGAAAAAGGAGGTTACAGGGTGGGATGGGTACATTTTTAACATGTGGTCTGAAAAATATGTCTTAAAAAATAATACAGAAACAATAACAAATGGAAACCATCTTCTTAAAAGATCAATTAGTCACTACTGATACAGCTGAATGCATAATTTGGGGTGCTATTTGTTAAATAATCCAGTAAACAGATAAAATTAAAGTACTAAGTATACCAAAAGAAGCAAAAATAAATAACGCAGAAAGTGGTTCTGTGGGTTAAAATGACCGCTCATTAAGAAATGTAAATGGGTCTTCTCACTATAGCTGATTCTGCCACAGAGAGATTGAGAACTCTGGCTTGACAAGCTTTTATTCTCCTAAGTTATGCAACTCTATCCAGAAGGTGCATATTTCTTTAAGAAATCAGCAGCCCTGGGTAAACAGGGTGCATCTGGTGAACACATGTCCATGAGCAGGTAAACACATGATTTCAGTAATTACTTCCAACACCATCTGTCAAGCAGGTAGTTCAAAACCTACTCAACAGGAAAGGCAGTTTGAAGTAATTTTTAAGCAAGTACACCTCTCATCTGCTTAATAAAAGTAAAGATCAAAATACAAACCTAGAGACCTGTCTGCCTCTGCCCTGAATTTACCAAGGCAGGCAAGTTTGTTCTTGTAACTAAAAAAGATGATAATGCTACAATGCTTAAGAAGTACATGGATCAGATTAATTATCCCCAAAAGAAATTTTCTTATGATTAAAAATGGCAGTAATTTATTCATCACTAATAAATAACTAACAAGTTTAGTCTCTGTAATATATTAAAGTGTGTCATCTGTCTGCAAAACCACCTCACCATTTATTAAGGGATAAACCACTCTGGTGACAAACGCTTTGAAACATTTCTCAATATCATCAACTGAACTTGAAAAACATAAACCCTAATGCGAAAAAACACAGGTAAAGAGATAAGTATAGTAGCAGAGGAAAATAAACAATCCAATTAAGAATTTTTCTGACTTCAAAAAAATTGATTATTTGAGAGCCTTTTTAAAAATGATCATTGCAAATTCTGCCTTGATGTGTATCTATAAGTCACTGGCCTTTATATTGGTCTAATTTATGTGACTTAAATGAAGTAAATGCTACAAACTCTTAAACAATCAAAGTGAAGCATGACAGGAATATCAACGGCTGAATTCCCCCAGATAAATATAAATTTTTCTTTTAGATTCAGTTCCCTCATCTTATCTTTACCACAATTTTACCATGGCAAAACTGACTGACCTAACTTTCACCTTCTTGCTCTCCCCATCTCTCTATTCTGAGATAGAAATATGAAAAATAAAATTGTTTAGCTTGTACCCCTGACATGATATAATGAGAATGGCACTTCACCTCTATGGTCTTCCCCAAAAAAACCCATAACTCTACGCATGAGAAAAGCATCAGACAAACCAAAACAGAGGGACATTCTACAAAACAGCTAACCAATCCAAAGCTGTCAAGGATCAAAAACAAAGACAGTCTGAGAAACTGTCACAGAAAAGACAAATGAAATGCGGTATCCTGGACAAGCTCCTGGAACAGAAAAAAGGCACTGGGGGAAATTAGTCAAATCTGAATATAAAGTGTGGCATTGAGCTAAAAGGAAAAAAACCAATGTTAACTTCTTGGATGTGAGAAATGTGGCACAGTACTGTAAGATGTTAATACATTATCTTTGCAACTTTTCTGTAAATCTAAGATTAGTCTAAAATTAAAAGGTTGTCTAAAACTTTGTTTAGTGGGGTTCTGAATGTTCATTCAACCAAAGTTCATTAAGTAGCCACCATGTTGCAGTCAGCCACAATGCAATAAACCAAGAACCCCACCATGAGATAGCCAGTGTGAACACACTTGGAACAAAATTAAACTAGGCTAAAACCCATTACTGACAGGAAAATGACTAAAAGGATGAAGGTATAAAAATAAAGTGTCTCACTGATAAAAAGCATACACAGCTGGGTGCTGTGGCTCACGCCTATAATTCAGCACTTTGGAAGGCCAAGACAAGAGGATTGCCTGAATCCTGGAATCTGAGACCAGACTGTGCAACTTGGCAAGACCTAATCTCTACAATAAATTTTAAAAAACAAAAATAATTAGCTGGCCATGGTGGCACATGCCTATAGTCCCAGCTACTTGGAAGGCTGAGGCAGAAGGATCGCCTGAGCTCAGCAGGTCGAGCCTGCCGTAGCAGTGATCGTGCCAGTGCACTCCAGCTAGGCAACAGAGTAAGACTCTGACTCCAAAAATACAATAAAATAAAAGTATACACATTATCTCCTGTTTCAATGTCTGTAAGTACTTTCAAATACCAGAGCATAAAGACTGAAATATGTTTATAGTTCAAACTCTAAGTCTAGGGGCATTCAGTAGTCTTAGTCAAGAAAGCAAAGCCCAGGGCACTCAGAATTTCATCTGAGGAGATGGCAATGACTAATAAATTTATTTCTGCAGCAGAATAGGGTTTGAGTCATTTAGAACAGTAGTTCATTCATCTTAAACTTGTTTGGTAAAAGGCAACTTGGTGAGACCTCATCTCTACAATGAATCAAAAAAATTAGCCAGGTGTGGTAGCATGCGCTTGTAGTTCCAGCTACTTGGAAGGCTAAGGTGGAAGGATCGCTGGAGCCCAGCAGGTCAAGGCTGCTGTAGCCGGGAGCGGCCACTGCACTCTAGCCTGGGCGACAGAGTGAGACTCCAACTCAAAGAAAAAAAAAAATCTAAGTGCTGTGAATGACAAAATTTACTTATGTCAATTCATGACAGCCCTTATAGAAAGAATAAATAATTCATAACTCAACATCCATATATGGCTTTCCAGAAATTCAACTGGAATCGTATAAAAACTTTTCACTTGTTTATAAATGTGCTTCTTTTAGGGAAGAGGAATGTTTGCAGCTTCTATCAGATTATTAAAATGGTCTGTGACTCAAAAAGTAATTAAGAAACATTGTCCTGAAAAATCAAGCAACTAACAATGACTTTAACTGAAATCAGTTTTCCCTTAAATTATACAATTCGTATTTTTCCCAAAAAAAGTGTCTTTCTCTGATCTGTATGATCACATTACCCTTCAGAAACAGATAAAATCTTAACTAGGACACATAATTTGCTTGACATTTCAAATAGCTTACCCAAAGAAGAAATCAAATCTTTAAAAACCCATTATTTTCAAACAATTATGCACAACAAATTTTTGGATTTCAAACCATTTAACCTAGAGATGCAAATAGTTTGCACATCTCAGTGAAGTTTGCTTGTAAACAAAATGAGCTTATTTTAGTCATTTTACAGGATCTTCACAATAGTTTTTGCACTACATCATATAGTTTCGTTTGTCCGGCCATAGAAAGGAACAGTCCATTTTCTTCCTTATACATCCCTCTAATGATTGATTTTTAATCCTAGATGAACTGACACAAGAAAATTATATTCTGTACAGTGAATAATGCTGCTAACAGTCAGTTTATCATCTCAGTAGTCAAAGTATTTGATAAAGCAATATTTTTATAAGTCTCATGAGCAAACTTGAAAAATGCTGAGATTTATTACAGGCAAACATGATGAGAAATAACTGCCAAGTATCCACACCATACAAAATATTCCTCGACACACATTGTTTACATCAAGTCCTAACTGGGGAAAGTGGAAAAGGAGTTAGTGAAAGAGGTATTCAATGCTGATTCAAGTGCTATATAATTATAAGTAGTGATTCTTATTCTATGATAATCTTTCAATCTACAATATCCTACATTAAATTAATTTTAGAGCTGTCTGGTCAAATTTTAATAATTTTATTTAAATACTTTTTTAAATATGAAAAATACCAACACTAACTTTTTTTCCTCTAATTCAAACATGAAACAATGGGCAGAGAGAAAGAGAAGTTCAAATCAAGAAGTCTGTATTCTATCTTTGGAGAGACAACCAAAGGAAAGTGTCTTTGCTAATTGTTAGACTAACTAACTTCTAATTTTCATTTTCTAAAGGATGGATTTCATTTCCAACACTAAGTATTTTCAGATGCCTTTAAGCTACCTGATTTCTTAAAAAATTCAGTCTAATCTTAAAATCTCTGGAGCCTAAGTAGAGCCTGGGTAACATGAAATTCTCCCTACATAATAACTGCCACTGAGGAATATTAAAATATGGGGAATAAATTAATTTTTAGATAACTTTTTAAAATTAATCTTTATGAAAAGGGAGAGGGCCCATTAATTCTGGGTTCTCCCCATGTTTTGCTCTCCTACTCCTCGTTGGCCAATTTGGGAAGAAATGTAAACTTAACTTGTGATTTAAGCCATGCATTCAAGAAACGTGGCAATGGCTTTTACAAATCAAATTTTTAAATATCAAAGGATCCACTTATATGATATATCTGGAACAGTCACATTCAGAAAGACAGAAAGTAGAATAGTGGTTATAAGGGACTAGGGAGAAGGAAGAAATGGGAATTATTGTTTAATGGACAGAGTTCCAGTTTGGGATGATGAAAACATTCTGGAGATGAATAATGGTGGTAGAAGCACAGCAATGTGAATACACTGTACTTAATGCCATTTAAATGGTTAAAGGGTAAAAAATAGTTAAAATGGTAAATTTTATTTTATGCTTATTCTTTCACACACACACACACACACACACACACACACACAATCAGTGAAACCCAGCATGGTTGCCCTCTGTAGAATGGTTGGCAATCCAGCAATCCAGAGTATATCTGGCTGGCTGAAGAAAGTAGGGTGGGGGAGGGTGGAATGATGGAAGTAGTAGGAACAGAGATCAAGAAACTAGGTAGTGTAACTGAATTAGCAGATATGAACAAACAGAAGCTCCCTATTGGTATACAGATATCAATTCTTCCCATTATAACTTGATATCTGGGCTCAGCTCTGAAATAGAAAATGATACATATTTACAAACATCTGGCTGGATCTCCAAGCAGAGCAGACCTAAAGGATGGTTTTGAGAACAAGCCCTTCACCCAGGGTGGAAAAGAGAGCATGCAAATGAGAGAGATCCAACAAAAATAAAGGGTTTGTGGCTGATGAGCCAAAAGCCCTAGATACTCTGGGGGAAATTCTGGATACTCACATCAATGCCAAATTTTGTTTAGAAGCATGAGAAAATTCAGTTCCAAAGGCCACAGACAACCTGATCATTTTCCCGGGAAAAAAAAATCCTTTAAAAGACTGTCCTAAAAAATGTGTACTGTATCTCTAACTATTTATCTACTTATCTATCTTTCACAATTATTGGCTTGAAAAGAAGCAGCTCTGCATTAAACAGGAACTGTCTCAGTCCTTTTGTATTGCTATAAAGGAATACCTGAGGCTGGGTAGTTTATAAAGAAAAGCGATTTCTGCAAGCTGTACAAGAAGCAGGACACCAGAATCTGCATCTGGTAAGGAACTCAAGCAGCTTCCACTCTTGGCAAAGGGGAAGAGGAGCAAGCACCTGCTGAGATCACATGGTGAAAGAAAAGGGGGAAATGCCAGGCTCCTTTAAACAACTGGCTTTCTTGGGAACGAACATAGCAAGAAGTCACTCATTACCACAAGGATGGCAGGAAGCTATTCATAAGAGTCTTCCTCATGACCCAAGCTCCTCCAGTTGGGCCCTACCTCCAACATTAGGGATCAAACTTCAACATGAGGTTGGAAGGGTCAAATATTCAAACTATAGCAGGGATTTCAAAACATTTTCAACTTTTTCACTAAGGCGAAAAGCAGTGACAAAGGTCTTCATTCTGGTGCTCATGGTAAATAAGCAGTCATGACATATCTCATCACTTTCATGGGCTATTTGGTGAAAGGGGTTGGGGGAACTTCAGTCCTGGCATTCATGTAGCTATGATACTTGCTACCTCTGCTGAGTTAATACTTCATAACATGATCAACACAGACATAGAAAATATGTCTCTATTCTTCTCCTTCTGTAGAATTGAGGGGGTCTCCCTGAATCCAGAAAAAAATACTGTGATTCTAATGAAAGTAACTGGTGGCTTCTTAGGAAGACCCATGCCAAACATGACTCCTAAACTGATAACTTTTCTAAGTTAAGTAATCTCAAGGTCAAGTATTACCAGGTCTAACAAAAGTTTTTAGTATTAGTCTTCAATCATTCTGATTAAATGGCTAAGACATGATAAAGGCAAAAGTATTTCTCTGGTCTCAACTTCCAGAAAGCCAAAAGCAAGAGAGTAAGGCTGCTGTAGTGTATAGTGCCGGCACAACATTAATTTAAAGTATATTAGCCAAAGAGAATGAAATATGAAACATTTGGCCCTGGGAGAAACATCTTTATTTGGAAAGATAATTCTGTCACTTGTCCTATATTTGGGGGGAAGGGGAAAAGTTACTGTTCTTTTTCCTCTTAATAAAACATACACAAAAAGTTTAAATAACTGACAGCTCTAAAGTTTAGTCTGAGAGAGATTTCTGTGACCTGCAATTGAATAACAAGAATGATCTTACTTCTACTGAGCATATATATTATCAGAAATGGTTAGTAGTTCAACTAATGGCTAATATTTCTGACTAATCAGAAAAGGCAATAAATATTTCCACACTTTAAATATCTGAAAAGGAAATTAGAATGGAGGAAAAAAATTAAAAGCTGTCTTAGACTTTGAAGAACCACCCCTCAGACAGCAGCTGGAATCCTATCTTTTGCTGCTGTAAAAGCACTGGCTCTCTTTTAACTGTAGAAGCTCTCATTTTCTCTGCATTGTAACCCCTCAGAATACTAGTTTTCCAAATTCATCAAAAAGGTTAGGTTTTTCTTACATTCTGGACTGCTAAAGAAAAACGAAAATAAAGCCTCAAAAAATAATTTATCCCCCCAAATGCAAAACTGATAATTACTATTAATTTCCATTGCTGATATTCCCCAACAGTAAGCTTTCTACCATGGTTTCACTTTAGGTTTCAAGACTTTTGAACCACAAGAATAATAGAATTTCACAGTTCTAGAAATAATTAACTCCTCTGTAATCCAGAAGAAAATTCTGTGGAATGCCAAATCAAAAGCCCAGAATGGTTTTAAATATTATAGTCAAAGCATATAAAAAGAAGTGAAGATGAAGAAAATCAGAGCTAAATTACTATCAATACATTAACTGATTAGCAGTAGAAAGAATTCACAAGATAGCATGATGTTTGGAGCACCAAATAGAAAGCTGCCTAAAATAGTTTTAAAAATCCAGGCTAACTTGGAGATTAAGTTACAAACTGAGGATACTTCCATACCTATACTCTAAAATCTTTCATCATTCTGACATTTTTAACTTCAGTATAAAATCCTGGCAAAGAGATAATGAGAATTGCCCTCAACTTCAAGCCCTTCATATGTACTCTATTAAGTCTGTTTTACTAAGGGGGCGGGACCTCCAATAGGTAAACAGCAATCTTATGCAAATGTCCAAATATCATAGTATTCTAAATAAGCAAAAATTGCCATACCTATACAACAAATCCCATGAGACAAAGGTCTACACAATTTTTGAAACTTTATGCTGTGAAAACTTAAAGTTAAACATTAAAAACCTTTAAGCATACTCCCAATTTATGTATATTTATTTGTAAATTATATACTTATTCTACTGTACAAAAATTGATTGTATATATTATATAACAGACACAAAATGGAAAATACTAAAGAATGAGACAGAAATTAAGACTTTAATAATTTCTTCTTAGCCCCAAATGCTTTGTTTTACCTAGCCTGGAGACAACTACAAGAAAACACCAAAAAACAAACTGCAATGCATGATGAGCTCTCTCTCACAATGCTTTGGAGTTCACTCTAAATTATGTAAGCAATGATGACTGAAAATCTACTCAAATGAGGAGAGCTGTTTTCAGCCCTTTCTCTACTATTATCCCTTCCCTTGGAAGATACAGGGTAAAAGAGAATCCAAAGATATGAAACAGCAACACTGAGGCCACTGGTTAGGAACACTAAGAAGGAAGTTTCATAAACTACAGACTAAACTAAGTATCCACTCTGCCAGCTATGACTGTCACCTAGCCAGGTATTCTTGCTCACCATGCCTCAGACCATTACTCAGCGTAAGCTCTATTATCAATCACCCTCTCCAGCATCACCAAGCAGAAGGCAGGCTGGCCCCACCATGCCATCTGTACACACACCTGCTCTCAGTTGCAGTGGCTGCTCAGGGTGTGCTGGCCCAGAGATGCCCAGGCCCAGAGGGCACCACTGTGAATTCATATTTTCTGCAGGAACTAGTCCAAAGACTTAAGAAGAATAGCTGGAAAGAGCCAAAGACAGGAGGCAAGACAACAAATGGCAGCTTACAAATGGGAGCCCCATTCTCTTGGGTGCGTGGAGGGGCTATTCATAAAGCATTTTACCCACCCATAAAAAATTTCAAAGTCATCGTTGCCCATTACTACTAATAACTCCAGCTCTTCTAAATATACATTTCATTCCAAAAGTGTTATTCATCATTATTCATGAACAAAATAATTAATATACTATATGAGAACCTTGATTGACCTTTTATGTTTTCATGGTAATAAAAGCACTCAAACATAATGATGGTACATAGAAATATTACTCAGTGAATTCACATTATATCTAAAAAACCTTTTCTCGAGATTTGAAAGGAAAATTCATTCACTAATGTTTTTTACAAGCATTGTAAAGCAGTCCTGCTTCTAAAAGTTCCCTTATAAGCTAATTCTCTACAGCTAATGAGTTTCGATATACAAGAAAGTATCACCTAAAAAACATGACACCTAAAAGTAAAGAAAATATAAACGGTAAATAATCCAAATAAATGTAAGCAATGAGCTCTCATCCTAATCTCCATTAAATTAGCAAAAATGAAATTGGTAACACTAAAAGCACATGAGGCAGGGATTGTCTCCCTCATTCTCACACACTGCTGGGAGTGAGGCTCACTGGTACTCTTTTCTAGAGAACAAGTTTTAAAATGCCATTCTTTGACCCAAAACTCCACCTTCAGGAATTCCATCTACATTTTTTTTTTTTTTGAGTTGGAGTCTCACTCTGTCGCCCAGACTAGAGTGCAGTGGCTGCTCCCGGTCACCGCAGCCTTGACCTGCTGGGCTCCGGCTATCCTTCCGCCTCAGCCTTCCAAGTAGCTGGAACCACAGGCGCACACTACCACACCCGGCTAATTTTTGATTTATTGTGGAGATGAGGTCTCGCCAACTTGCCCAGGTGGGTCTCGAACCTGTGGGCTCAGGCAATTCACTCACCTCAGCCTACCAAAGGCGCGGGATTACAGGCTGAGCCATCGAGCCCGGCCCATCTACGTTTTTTTAAATGCAGTTCCCAGAAAGGAAGACAAAGACATATGTTCATTTATTTGATGGTTATAATAAATTTATAGTAGCAAAGACAAAGATGTTCATTTATTTGATCATTATAATAAATTTATAGTAGCAAATGGAAAATCTGATAAAATCTAAGTACTCGGCAAAATAAAAATTGTAGTCTATCCATAATAAAATATTACACAACCACTTAAAATACATTATTTAATTTAAAAAGCATTTTAAAAAGTGGGATACAGAAGTATATGCATAACAACTTCACTTATGTAAAACACAAACCAAACAGAAAAAAGGATTGGAAAGTCATATGCCAGAACACACACCATAGCAACCACTACGTTAGGGGATACAGGTGACTTGCAATTTTCTTTCCAAATGTTCTACAATCTGCAACCTATTTTTTTATAAATTGGAAAAAATTAGTTCCATGAATTAACAATGAAATATCCAAAAATTGACTCTTCTCCAAGACCAGCTTTATGAAACATAAGCTTTACACAATAAAAACAGAATTGCTTATCATTTAATTCTGAAATTTTCTCTTCTTTTTGGGGGGGGAATGAAGGGAGGCACATAGGACCAGTTTATTACCACTATTTTGGGGGGTTCCATTTTCTCATAAGAGGGGAGGCACATAGGACCAGTGTATTACCACTATTTTTGGGGGTTCCATTTTCTCATAAGAAAAAACTAAAACAGACACACAAAATTTTCTTTGAAAATCAACTTCACAGCATAAACCATTAACAAATAACAAATGATAATGAAAACATCACTTACGCCCAGGTGAAACAAAACAATACATATGAAATGCACATTATAGTTTTTCCCCAGTGATTTTCTTCCCCTAAAAACGATCTTGAGGACTTTAGGTTTCCAGTTCAGTATGTAATAAACTTAGAAGTCACTATTCCATCCTGCCAGCAAGTAAAAACCTAAACAAACTGAAAAATCAACCACTCTTCTTAAAAACATAAAGGAACTGAGGTCACCAGGCAAACCACTGTCCCTAATATCAGCGAGAACATCAGCAGATGCCAAAAAAATCATAATTTGCTTGAGCAGAAACCCATGAACAGAAAGTTCCACAGTGACGAGTGCTGGTATAGGAAACCCTAAACTGTAATTGATGAATTGTTAGAGGCACAGCATGGACAACTCTTAGTTAACAACTCCAAGGTAACTCAGTCATTGGGGATACCACATATGTGTAAGCTTGACCTGATTCTTGCTAAAAAATAACAGAAAAATCCCCTCATGAATACAGGAGAAAGAAAATCCCCTCAGTGTTCATCAGGGGAAGGGTAAAAGAAACCAGGTTTCTTTCTTAAAGTATTCACTCTGGAAAAACTAGTTTACCACAGTCTAACTGATCTAGGTGAAAGGAAATACCCAACTCCAGCCAAATTTAGCTTTCCAGTCTCACCTGAGGGGAAGGGAATTCAGAAGCACAGGTTTACTAAAAACCTAAGACCTAATCATCAGATTCCTTTCCCTAGAACATTATGTCTGGATATCAAGAAAAAATTGCAAGGCATACTAAAGGCAAAAATCAATTTTTGAAGAGACAGCAAGCATCAGAACCAAACTCAGATGTGGCAGAGACGTTAGTTGAATTATCAGACTGGGAACTTAAAATAACAATGATTAACATAATAAGGATGCTAATGAAGAAAATAGACAGTATACAAGAACAGATGGGCAATGTAGATAGAGAAAAAGAAATTCTAAAAAAGAATCAAAAAGAAATTATAAAAAGGAAACACTACAACATAAATGAAGAATGTCTTTGATGGGCTTATTAGCAGACAAGACATGGCTTAGCAAAGACTCTATGAGCTTGAGGATATCTCAATAGAAATGTCCAAAACTGAAAAGCACAGAGAAAAAAAGACAAAAAAAACAGAACAGAATATCCAAGAATAGTGGGGCAACTACAAAAGAAATAATATACACATAATCAGAATACTAGGAGAAGATAAAGGAAACACAAAAATATATAAAACAGTAATCACTGAGAATCTCCCAATTTTATGTCACATACCAACCAAAGGATCTAGGAGGTTCAGAGAACATCAACCAGTATAATGCAACACAAACAAACAAAAAACCTAAACCTCAGCATGATATATTCAAACAACAGAAAACCAAAAATTTTAAAAATCTGATAGATGCCAGAGGCAAAAAACACCTTACATATACAGGAGCAAACATAAGAATTACACTTGATTTCACGACAGACACTATGCAAGTAAGAAGAAACTGAAGTATTTAGTGTTAACAGAAAAAAAAGATCCAACAAAAATTCTGAGACTAGGAAAATTATTCTTCAAAAGTGAAGGAGAAATTAAGACTTTCTCAAACAAACAAAAATTGAGGGAATGTGTTGCCAGTAGTCTTGCAAAAAATGTTAAAAGAAGTTCTTCACCGAGAAGGAAAATGACTTAGGTCAGAAACAATAAAAGAGCAAGTGAAGGTAAAACAAGCATTTGTAAGTTTATTATCCTTAATTGATCTAACAGATCACAAATTTGATGACCTAGATAAATGAAACGATTTCTTTGAAAAATCTACAAAAAATCACAAAAGAAGAAAAAGACAATCAGAAACAGAATCAGTAATTAACAGCCTTCTACAGAAAGAACTAGGCCCAGGAGGGTTCACTGGTGAATGTTACCACACATTAAAAAAAAAAAATTACGCCAATTTTCTATACTCTCTTTCAGAAATTAGTATCAGAGGAAATACATCCTAACTAATTACACTAATATCAAAACCAGACAAAGACAACACAGCAAAATCACAAGCCAGTAGTTCTCATGAACACAAATGCAAAATCCTAAAAAAAAACACTAGCAAATCAACCCCAAAAATTTACAAAAAGAATTATACATCAATGACTAGGTGGGTTTTCTCTCGTATGCAAAGCTGGTTCAACATTTGAAAATCAACTAATAAGCCAGGCTTGGTGGCTCACCCTGTAATCCCGCACCTTGGGAGGCTGACATGAGTGGGACTGCCTGAGCCCACGGGTTTGAGACCGGCCTGGGCAACTTGACAAGACCTCATCTCTACAATAAATCAAAAAATTAGCTGGGTGTGGTAGCGCGCACATGTAGTTCCAGCTACTTAGAAGGCTGAGGTGGAAGGATCGCCGGAGCCCAGCAAGTCGAAGCTGCGGTGGTCGGGAGCAGCCACTGCACTCTAGTCTGTGCGACAGAGTGAGACTCCAACTCAAAAAAAAAGAAAATCAACTAATAAAACTCATCACATGATCATATTAGTAGATGCAGAAAAAGCACATGACAAAATCCAACATCCTTTCATGATAAAAGTTCTCAGTAAACTAAAAACAGAGAATGACTTACCCAACAAGGAAAAAAAAACCTTAATAGTGAACATTATATTTAATGATGAGAAACTCAAAGCTCTCTCACTAATATCAGGAACAATTCTGATGTCCCTTTACTACTCCTTTTCAGTATCATACTGGATGTCCTAGTTAATACCATAAGACAAGAAATAATAGGTATACTGATTGGGAAGGAAAAAAAAAAACTGTCTTTGATCACAAATAAAATGACTATGCAAAAACTCTGAGAGTATTGATAAGACATTCTTAAAACTAATAAGCTATTTCAACAAAGCTTCAGAATACACAATTAATACGCAAAAGTCAAGGCTGCGGCAAGATGGTGAATGGGCAACCCGGCGTCTGAAGCCCTCTGCAAGGGAGATCTGCAGTGGGTCGGACTCTCGCCCCAGGGGTCTGGGCACCCCAGCATTGCAGCCTGCTCTTCAGACAGAGCTTTGCCATCGCCACCGCTGGAACATCGCAACGACTGGACAGTTTTACTGCATTGCACTGTCCCGCCGCCGCCGCAGCCCCTTCCCCCGCCAG